>NC_137427.1:33362500-33645000 GCF_964374335.1 Astatotilapia calliptera | reverse complement strand
AGACTTTAAGACTTGGGTCTCTGAAGTTTAAATTGTACCTGCTGTTCCCAGGCACCTGGACACAAATGGTGCTGTCAAAAAAGAATGACTCATATTAGTCTTTGAGTTTTCCTAGATGCTATGGAGAGCATGTAATTCGGACTCACTATCACTGTGGATCTTTTTTGGTTGCCAAAATGGACAGACTGGGTGTAAATCAGGCAGGAAAACCTGAAATACACCGCACTACACAATTTGCGTAACCACCAAAATTAGAAGAAACTAATTAGTCTCCTGCTTGTACCTGACAGGACACGGGTTTGTCGTGTTTGTTAAATACAATTTCGCTTTAATGTGAATCTTACAGTGAAGAGTATAATGAGTAAAGCTGGTGTTTTTATTTCAAGGCAGAGTTGTGTAACTGTTTCCCGTTACTCTCTTTTATCCAGATTAGAGCTGAGGACCGCTTAAAGCGGTGGAATCCCGCCCACCCTGCACCGCCCGATAGGCTAGACCCTCCACAGGAACCAGCAAGAAAAGAGCATCATTTCAGGGATCCCATAGAATCCATGGGAGACCTCCATACTCGCACTTTCCAGCTTCAAGATGACAAAACCCCTTACTTTGTGCGCACCAAAGCTGGAGCCCTTTGCTTCAGGCAGGGGACAGAGGTAGCTACTCCTAAAGAGTACTATGGAAAATCAGGGGGGTCTGCGGCTAACGGAGCAGTTGGTCGGGCTGTTGCTGCCGGGCAACGGAAACCTCTGGAGCTCCAGCAGCAGCCCACCATTGTGCCAAAGGTCAAAGCTCGGGCCAAGGGCAACGGGAAGCGGCTGGTCAAGTGCGTTTGTCGGCCTGGGTGGCACGGACCTTACTGCGGGGTTCCCACAATGGTGTACCACTCCAATCTGCCAACTAAGGAGCGGCTGACGCCCAGAGAAACCCCGCGGAGGGTGATCAACGCCATCAACGTCAACCACGAGTTTGATCTGCTGCACGCACGCTTTCATGAGCTCTCAGAGGCCGTGGATTTGTTCCTCGTGTGCGAATCGAACTTCACCGCCTACGGAGAGAAACGGCCTCTCAGGTATGATTCAAAGTTGTTTTTTGGACAGGTGCATGTGAAGGGATTATAAAAACCGCCCAACCCCCCCGCGGTCAAGGTGTATTTGTGTGAGATGTGTAGTCCTCTGTGGCCTTCAGTTTATGACTCTGTAGTGCCCGACAGTACGCATTGTGAAATAAAGTGCAAACTCGGCAAACTTTAAACTGGATTAAGTCACAAGAACAGTGTGTATATGTTACAAAGGCCATGTTATGTCATCTTTATGTCTTTATAATGATAAATGAGCTCACATGAGGACACACTGCTAAACAATAGAAGCTCCATTTGTGCTCATTTTTTTTTTCTCCCAGCTGCTTGGTTACAAACACACACACACATACTTCCCCCTTTTTTTTTTCTCCTTTATCCAAGTTGTGACGGCGCCGTTTCAATGAGTCGTTATTGTTTGCAGCTTACCCTCTTTGTTTACAGCCAGCCCTACTCGTGCTCCTCGAGTATCCGCGTGCGGAATAACAATTACAGTTAGCTTCCTGTGGCGACGACATGAAACGCCTCGAGGGCAAATTTTACAGCAGATTATGACAAGAGCAGCATGATTGACTCTGCGTGTAGCCTTGAAGGGAGAGATCGGTGTGTTCAATCATCGGATGTGACACTGCATGAAAGCGGCTATGTTCTGCGATCGCCGTCTTTCGCTATGCATATCAACAGGTTAATTGAGTTGTTCTTCTGGACAGTTTGGCGTGAGGAGAACGGCTTTTCTCTGCTGAAAGGTGCCATTTGTCAAACAAGTGCCTTTCTGAACTGTTTCTTTATCTCTTCTGCCACATTTTGACAACCTTTTATAAATGGGCCACAGCTGGAATGTATTTTGTTGACCGTTTAATGCGATATTGGTTTGCAATTTTTTATTTTTTTTTTTCTTCAGAGGGGCAAAAAATTATAATTATAAGCCTTTTAAATTTGTGAAATCCATTACAGGGAACGTCACATTATGGATGCATGATACTGCAGTTCTGTTGGTGTGTTTCCCACCAGAAGGCATCGTGTAATAAATGCAGTGAATCAGTTTCCTTCATTAATTTTGTTTCTTGGCACAGTCACCTAATGCCACTCAGAGATGGGGAAACTCGGCACAACTGTAGACTGTGTCAGCAACATGCTAATACACAAATGATTAGTACCCCTATGAAATTTAAAGTTTTTGTCCAAATCTTCCCAAGACAGCATACTAAGTTTCTGTAGAGATCAAATTATTTCAGAAAAAAGACCAGAGTCATTATTAGAAACTGAAAAACTGTCTTTTTGTTTTTTTGTTTTTTTTTAGCTGTAGCATATTTATTTTTAATGTTCATAGCTTGTAAAATCTAAAACGGAGGACAACCTTACAATTTACAAACCGTGAAAACTCTTTAGCTGTCACTGGAGAAAGCATCACACTAAAAAAAACATCTGTTTAGAGTAGAGAATAACGGTTTTCAATCACAAAAACAGGAGATGGATATACAAATTTAAAATAGTGTTTCAAGTGTCAAGAACTGGAGTAAGAAGTATCATCAAGAAATTTAAAACTGCTATTCACTTCTCAGTTCAATAATAGTTTTAAAAGGGAAATTTTCACAGGGGGACTAATTGTTGAATAATTATTAATAATTCTAAATAATAAGCATTTGTGTTACCCTTTAACACAATCCTAACGTCACAGACGGACATGTCTTGTAACTTTTGCTGCTCTTGTTAATAACATTACCGACATTGTTAGCCTTATTAATATTAGCCATAGCTAATAATAGCTACCCTTATAATAGCAGATTGGCTAATGTGGCTAACGGGTAACTGCTAATAGTCAAGCTAACTTTGGTGTGCACTTGCTAGCTCAAAATGTAGAAAGTGTAAGTAGGTGTTATTGAAACTGAAAATTCTCAGTGTTCGAAGTTTAGGAAAACTAAAATTGCAAGTGGCAGCCTTACTTTGACAAGAAGAATCTACGCTCTTGCTAACTTATGTCTGCTACATGTCAGTAAAGGAAAGCAATGGCTGCCTGGAACAGTAGGTAAAATTAATCTAAATGCAACTGTGTTACTTAAAATGCTGAGCTTAAAAAAAAAATCCTGTTAATTTTCGTTTGGATCAAAGTATCCACGTAATTACATTTTTGTAATCCCTCCCTCAGTTTCCTGCGGCTCCTTCTAAACGGTACCTATGACTACATACGTCACAAGATCCTGTACGTGTTCCTCAACCACTTTCCGGATGGGGGTCGGCAGGATGGCTGGATCGCCGATGACTACCTGCGTACCTTCCTGACGCGCAATGGCATGTCCAGGGTGGTCGGTGCGCGATCAGACGATGTTTTCGTCATCAACGATGCCGACGAAATCCCAGCACACGAAGGACTACTTTTCCTCAAGCTGTTCGACGGGTGGACAGAGCCTTTCGCCATCCACATGCGCAAGGTAACAGAAGTATCTCAGCTTTCGTGTGTTTTCTACAAGCAGCCAGTTTGTTACGTGAAATTAAGATCTTTTTCACCATGTAAGATTAAGGGAAGAATAAATGTGGTAACAGTATCTCATTCTTCTTGCAATTCTCCTGTACTCTTTTCTCTGTGTGTGCAGTCGTTGTATGGCTTTTTCTGGAAGCAGTTCGGGTCTCTGGAGGTGGTGTCGGGCTGCACGTTGAGGATGCTGCACGACGTGTACGATGGCGACGGCATCAAACTGCGTCGTCGCGAATATTACACTATGCCGGGTTTCCGCAAATACGAGAATGACACCGGCCACATCCTGGTGCAGTGGTCGGTGGGAAGCCCGTTCCACTTCGCAGGGTGGCACTGCTCCTGGTGCTTCACACCCGAGGGGATCTACTTTAAGCTGGTGTCGGCGCAGAACGGAGACTTCCCGCGGTGGGGCGACTACGAGGACAAACGCGACCTCAACTACATCCGCGATCTCATCCGGACTGGCGGCTGGTTTGACGGCTCGCTGCAGGAGTATCCCCCAGTGGACCCCAAAGAGCACATGTACGCCCCCAAGTACATGCTGGAGAACTACGACAGGTATCGCTACCTCTTGGAAAACCCTTACAGAAAAGAGTCCAGAGCGAATGAAGGCTAGGTGTCAGGTGGCCAAAAAAATTTAAATGAAAAACATATGTGAAAAAAAAAAACAAAACGCTCGTAGGGCCCAAGTGATTTTGGGGGGTGGAACGATACTGATGAACTGCTTCTCTCATTGGAGTGAAACTAAATGTATCTCCACCAGGCAGCACTGATGCTGCTCTTTAAAGTCATTACATTGGGGTCAGAAAAAAGGGAACACTGAATCACATCCATGGATTTTGAGAGGGAGCTTTGAGATGAGAGGATAATAACCACTGAATCTTAGATTTCCTCATTCCTCCCCTTTTCCGGGAGGCCCCGCGCTATCTCTCTATTTGTCACCCGTCCTTCCTTTTGTCACCCACCGATTCGACGCGCCTGTTCTCTGAGAGAAAATGGCAGCAAGAAAAAGCCAGGGGTCTATCGCCGGCAGGTGAAACCCCTCCATGGATCTGACAAACTCTGAAGGGAAGGACCGTTTTGGTTTTGTCTGTGTTTACTGAAGTTTACAGATTGACCGATGTTCCCACTTCACTCTCCACCTCCAGATGTCTTCCTGTCATATTTGGTGACCTCCTTCCAGACATAAACTCCTGCTCAGATACTTTCATTGCTCCCGAGTGTCGGTAGGACATTACAGAAACCCCCCCCCCCCCCCCCTCTCACTGGAGCACCGACAGCCAAATGAAAGGGAATGACTCAGTAGAGATGTTTCAGCTCATACATATGCTCACGTTCATCTACATGCGCCTTAGAGTTGTCTGTGTGTGCTTGAAAAAGGAAGCGCGGGATTGGGGGTGGGCTATATGGGGTTTTTATTTGTATCATATTTTGAGAAAATGGAAAGGAAGAAAGAAACTGATGGGAACAGGAAAGGAGGATGAAACTGGGATGAGAACCTGAGAGAGAAGGCAGGAGAGAGTGTGAGGGGAGTATAATGAGTGAGGAGAGAGAGTGTGTGTGTGTGTGTGAGAGCGAGCAAGAGAGTGCGTTTCCCAGAGCTTACAGGCAGCTCTGAATAAATCATGCCCCGTCTATGGCATCTACGGCAGTTACTGCCATTATTGTTCGTCCAGTCCGATAGCAGCTGGAAGAATATCACCCTTCAGTTTTTCATCTCTCTCTCTCCCTCTCTTTCTCTCTCCATCTAGCGCCTCAGATAACTTTGTTTCCTTGGAAACTATGTGGAAAAGAGGAAATGGGGATGGGTGTTGTTAAGACGAGTGGGTGGGTTCATATCAGGCAAGGAGCTGCAGCATTCGGATGAGGTCGACCCCGACGTTGAGTCCCTTCGGTTAGATACTCAGCTTTCTGCTCAGCTGCCAATCACAGATCGTCTTTTTCTTTCACTTATCCTGATTTTTTTTTTTCCTCCCCCTCCTCAAGTCTGTGTTTTCAGCTTTCTCTATTTTGCAAAATCTCCCAAGTCATCCTCCAACACACACACACACACACACACACACACACACACACACACACACACACACACACACTGTGGATCCTATCTATTCTGTGTGTTTTCTGTTATCCTCACAGGAATGCACCATTTCAATAACAGGGGTCTGTTTATCTTCTCTCTGCCTCGTTTCTTTCCCTTTGTTTTGGGGCAGCAGTTGCCATGGCGATGCCTTTTCTGATGCCCTACAGATGATTATCATCATAAACATTTAGGCAGGAGCGCTCATGCCTCTTGCCTTCTTTCTGTCGTAAACAGCTGTCGATGTGGAATGGATGCCTAGATCACCCCCACCCCAACACACACAGACACAGACACCCACCCATCCGCCCAAGTTGTCTGGCAGAAGTTGATGATGATGTAGAGCCTTGGTATGAGTACATGGGTAGCCCAGTGGGACAAGGATTAGTTCTTGTTGAGGGCGTGGAAGTCGTAGCTGGAATATTTACCGTGCTGCGGAGCAGTTAAAGATGTGCGCCGGGCAGACGAGCAGCGATCAAGAAATTATGAGCACATTGATTTTTGTTTTAACTGCAGATTGACCATATCCACCATCTACTCTTCAAACCTGTCTGGGCTTTACTTTAGCTTCTGGCTTCTTTCGAGGTTAAGACCTCTAGAGGTATAAAAACCACTTTTCTTGTAGTAAACACCGCCTGTCGCTGACGCCGCCTGAGATCATATCAAACATTATTTTGTAGCTTTAATTTCATCAGACGCTGACACAGCCATGCATCGAATGCCTCAAATGCTTTTTGTCCCCATTATTTTCACCTCCAAACTCCTCAATCATTAAAACGCTGCTCTTCCCTTACAGTTCCAATGCCATTAATATGTTTTTGGGGACTTATTTCCATAAATTGGTTCCCTTCTCAGAGCTGGGAGACCACTTGGTGGGGAAAATTAGATTAGCCAGCAGGCCGCCGACAGTTGTGTCAGGGCCCGTGTCGCTGCCTCAATGGCAGCGCGGTCTGTGCCGGCATCTGTTAGGGTTTTGGTTTTGATGCTGGGAGCCAAATCCTGATCCAAACCCAGAGGGGCTGCGGCGAGAAAAAGAGCTTTAAGCAGGATTTGATGGGAGAGGAAGCGACGATAATGCGAGATTCAACGCCCTTTGTCTCAAAATGAGATTTATTTATTTTTATTTATTTTTTAAATAGAACGTGGGTAACATACTCATGGTACGACTCTAGGTCAAGTAATGAATGAGGTGTCACATTTTTGTACTAAAGCTCTCATTTTCTTCAGTCTTCTTGCAAAAAGCACTGACTGATGTTTTCATTTGAGACTAGATCTGACTAAAGTTTCTAATGTGACTCACTTTAAACAAACAAAACCTGCCAGCCTCTGATTTCAGGGCCTCAGACTGCACTCATAGGAAGACTCACTGCTGCAATCACTTTGCACATCTTGCATATCTGCGTGTCGGCTGACAGATAAGGATGTGTGGACTGCTGAAAGACGAGTCAGGTTTACCTCGCTTGGCCTGTTGAACTGTTATCACTTAGGTCGCCACGACACGCTCCTGAGATCTACAACAGGCTGAGGTCACCGGCCAAGATGGCCGGCCGGCCAGTGTAATAACAGGTGAGGGAATGCGCATGCAGTTTTCCCCTTAATTCCTCATGCAGAACCAGACGTGAGTAAGAAAGAAAAATGCAGAGCCTCTCATCACTCAATCCTTATCACTAAATGTCACAGCGCTGCAGAGCTGGGCACAGTGTCACACACACACACACACTCACCATTACCCAGCACACACCCGTGGGTTTTCTTTTATATCTTTTGTGTTTTCCCTGGTTCATCAAAGTATGCCAGTTTGCATGAGAGGCAGAAATGTCCCTAAATTAATCAGTTTGTGTTTTTTGTAAGTACAAGCCAGAGAAGAACCAAGAAGGGAAACATATTTCAGACTGAGCAGAAACAGGAAAATATAAAAAAGACAAAGAAACGAAGAAGCAGCAGCAGTGGGTTTTTCCCAGTATACAAAGTCGAAGCTTGATGAATGGAGACTGGAATCCAGAAAGAGACATTTTGGAAATAATCCTTCCGCTGCTGTTCCCAGTGACGGACTCATTGGATGAGTGCGGAGGAGGGAGGTAATACGCTTGACGGAACGGCTTCGGTTTTTCCACTTTGATGAGGGAGAGGGAGTCATCATGGCGATGAAATAAAAACCATTCCAAATGAAGGGAGCGCCTCATCCTCCCCGTAAAAAGACAAATCTATAAAGCAGTGACAGTTTAAGTGAAGATGAGGCTGACTGGCTCGTGTGTTGTCCACGCTGCCTCCCGGGACTTGCGGTGATTTTTAAAGAGGCTGGCAGGAGTGCCAAATAGGGGTGTCTTTCTTGCTCAAGGACACTTGATTGTGACCACTCAGCAGGCATTAAAGCACTGAGGCACTTATGTTTTTGGACAGCTCTGGCCTGTTGCTTTCTCTTGGGTTTTTTTAGACACCGTCAAACGTAAAGCCTTTAAAGCAGTAACAGCGGCTGTAGTTGAAGTGCAGACTCGTATAAAAGAACGGGCACAGCCATTGTGGCCTCAGCCTTTGACGTAGTGTGCTTTTGAAGCCATCTTTTTAGACATAGTTGTTACTTGGTTAGTTAAATAACTGCACAGCAAGCTTATTTCTCTGGAAATGACATTTAAAAATGTTCCCACAGAAACCTCCAATATAAATACAGTGGAGGTCCAGTTCACTGGCTTGGATTAGATGAGATGAAGCCCAGTCAGCACTCACCTTTCCACTCAAAGCAGCCACACTTAAAAGCCTTAATGATAAATTTATGTGTCACACTTGTTTATTTCGGCTCTAAAGTTTTTAACCCTCAACCCCTCCCTCAGTTTTTCTTTTTTTTCCTTTTCTATAAATGAGAGAACTGGATCCTTGCCATTTGTTTTTTCTTTTCCATTGTTGTTAGCTTGTTTTTGGCCCACAGGCTGCCCTTTTCCTGCCTTGGATGTTGTGCGCTTACGTTATTATTTTTGGAATAGCCGATCTATAACTCCCAATCTCGCCTGACCTTAAGAATGTGAACATTTTCAATATCTGTGACGGGCGTTTTACCAAAGATAAAAAGTTTGAATTTTACTCTGATCAGGTTTTTGTTTTTTGGCAGTCTGACAACAAATAACCTGCAGTAACACCGCAGCACTGTTCAGTCCGCTTTGGGGTTATTAGTAGGAGAGAGCTCGGTGTCATCTCTTTTTTTGCTTTCAGTTATTGATATTAATGACAGGAAATAACCACTGAGAAAAACTCTGTTTTGAACTGGAGAAGTCTGAACATTGGCTGTAAGTGCTGTCAGGGCTGTTTGCTGAGGGTGTGTGTGTGTGTGTGTGTGTGTGTGTGTGTGTGCTCTGCACTTCCACCGCTTCCTTTCCCGTACACACGACTGCTGTTGGAGGTGTTGAGATAGCCTCCAAGCTTACAGATCCTACATTTCCCATAACGCACCTCTGTGACTTCTTTTTGCTTCCATGTTAAATATTCATGTCTTTCACATTCAGTGCTGCCAGTTTACACCACAACCTTGTTAAAAGACATCTCCAAGGCCCGGGTTAAGAGAGGTGATGATCCTGTTACCGTGACATCGCCAGAGTAAACGTGTCGGCTCCGCCCTCTTTTCAGTGCATGTATGCTAATCATCCACATATGTTTTGTAGCATTTGGCTTTCGTGTGTATCGTGCACAGATGTGTTTCTGCACCACCCACACCCATCTGCTGTTGTGCTCACAGAGTAGCCGACCGACTGCCCGAACGGGCTAACATGCCATCATGGCTCTGGCCCCCCGCCAGGCCCGTGGCCCCCACCGATTGATGTTTTCCGAGAAACATTAGCAGGAAGTAGGCCAGAAAGAGAGGAGGGGTAAGTGGGGAAAGTAGTGCTCCTTTTAGAGAGGTCTTTTTTTTTTTTTTTTTTAAGTCAAACTTTATTCATGTCTCATTAATGCCTCCTACACAAATCTGGGAAGCATGGATGGAATGTATGGAAACACGTGTGCTCTGTAGAGAGAGGAACATGCCTGCCATCGAGCTGCTGTCGTCTCGGCTGTAAACACATAATTATTCTCCCCATGTAATAGACGGAAGCGTTCACATTCCACAAACTGAGCAATCGGATTCACTCTGGCAGCTGCACTTCGATGTGTCGCTAATTGGAAAGAACTCTGTGTTAAACCACAAGCGCTACAGGGAAACCAGTCTCTACCCCAGTGTTTCTGCAGTTAGCTTTGATTTGTCAGTGATGCACCAATTTGTAATCCAAACCAATAAATGGCCGGCTCACTCAAACAAGAAAAAAAGGAGCTTTTTCCACTTCTATGCGACGATGCTGTGTTTTAAATATGGTTTTATTTGCCCACATTTCGTGACGTGAGATTTCTGCCGCCCCCTTAATGCGGGATTAGCTGTGAACGGGATTTCATGTATCGTTTTTGGTGCTTACAGCATTTAAAGATTAGTGTCACTTCAGTTTTGCTTGGAAATACCAAAGAACCGGTCCTTACGACAACTATTGACAGTGAGTCCTGTGGATTAGCTGGAGCAAGCACTGATTTCTGATGGAGAATCAACAGCAATCTCTATTTTTACGATATCCCACACACGCAACGACAACGGAAACTAGTTGCAAGCAAGACTATTTCAGTGAACGAGTCCTTTAAAGCATTCGAACGTTGCATTCACTGTCAAGTAAAAGCTCCCTTTTTTTTGTTTACAGTTCATCAAGTGGACGCACTCGCTGCAGTTAAGCAGAGCAGCCGACTGGTGTAAAAGAAAATAAATTGCTCTGTCACACAATGTCACATCAACAAAGAAGCACATTAACATATTAACCAGCAGTTTAGAAGCTCTGTTGAATGTGAAATAGTGGAATTGGCTGGCAAATTCAACCTCTGTAAACATAACGGGCTTTATCAAAGGAATGTGCCTGGAATTTATAGGACAGGTGAGCGTGTCTGGGTGTGTGTATGTGCGGGTGCGCGAGTGTACATGCTTGTAAGTCAGGAGTCATAACACTTGTGAATATGTTCCAGGACAGATTGTTGGCAAGTCCAGGCGTCCATATGTTGTGACACTGCAGATCAAAAAGATGAAAGTCAGCGGAGCACCGCGGAGACAGATGGACGCGGTGACACATACTGTACGTGCGAGAAAAGTCGGGCAAGCAGACAGGCCGACACCTGGCTGCAGATCAAACGCCGTCAGAAACTGAGGCGGAGGTTGGCGCGTACGCGTTTGTGTGCCATTGACGACACTCTGTGGCCAAAAGTACGACGACATCCCCTCGTCAGTGCGTTTATGCGTTTATGCTTGCTGCTCGCAGGGAGGTTTTTCTCGCAGCCTGGTTTTGGAAATAAATAAATTAAATACCTGGGACTAGAATACTAAAATTAAAAGCACTATTTATTCCGAGTTTACAACAAAAATAACTCCGGGTTTGGTTTAACTGGAGTCCGTCTTAAAAGAGCCTCTTTGCTTTTCAGCAATGCTGCCACACTGAAAATGGCTGCAGTTCACCTCGAGGGCGCTCATGGGAGCTTTGGTGGAGTAGCGGTGTATGCCGCTAAAACAAGAACGAGGGAAAGAGAGAGCCTTACAATCAGACACATCATTTCCACATTAACACCCCCCCCCTCCCCCTTCATGTGAAGTCAATCAGTGTGTTTGTCCTTGTGGAGTTTTTGCTTTTTAAGTTCTTATATTGTTTTCGGGGGTTTTGTGAACATCTGAGAAATGCAGAGATGACGAGTGTCTCTGTTTTTCTATTTGACTTTGTTTTTGTACTTTTTTTTTTTGTAATTTCATCCTCTTGGCAGCTTGATATTTAATGTCTTTTAAAGGCTGTGTGTGTGTGTGTGCGTGTGTGTGTGTGTCTGCTCAATAGCACTGTCTTAGTCTACTGCTAGATTCTAGATTAACTTCCCTCTCAACCTCACAGATCTTTTACCTCTTTTGATGCCATAAAGGGGACGTCGCACTGTGGCGGCCATCTTTTTTTTGTTGTTGTTTTCTCTGGGATTGTTTATTTTTTGGGCTTTTTTAAAATTTTATGACATCATCCTTTCCTTGTGACAGCACAACATAACCACCTGATTCATGTATGTGTGTTTAAATCTTTTTTTCCTTACTATGTTGATTTATGTTCCCATAGTAGGACCGACACACTCGCACTCATTCACACACACTCACAGTCTACGTACATGCTCACAGAGACGCACACAGTCCAGCCTCTGTTTTTTTGTTGTATTCTTACTGTGCTCTGATTGTGTCCGAGTCCTCTGCTGGTCGAACAGTCAGACTACTGTAGGCGCTCTGTTTGTGCCCTCGCTTTTATGCGATCGCTATGAAGGCTCGCCATTGTGTGACCAAAAAGCATTTTTGTCGTTGCTCAGCCACTCAGAACCGGTTTGGGCCAGAGTCTTGACCCAAGAACAACCCAAATGCCATTTATCTCCTCATGTTTGGTGTTCCTGTGTCTGTCACACAGCAGTGTGGTGCTGATTTGATGCTTTCCTTCCTGCTTTGTGTGTGGTGTTTGCTTTTTTTTTTGCTTTTTTTTTGCTTTTTCCTTCAAACAGACAAAGATGTCAAAAATGATCAAAACATATTTGGAAAAATAGCTTTTTTAAATTTTGAATTGCATGCTGAAACACAGAGACTACTTCTGCCTACAAAACTATGAATTGCACCTTAACTGGAGGGATGTGTTTTTCTTTTAGGTGTTTTTTTGTTTTTTTGTTTTTTTTGTTTTTTTGCATACACACAAATAAATGCATGGGGGGGGGAGCGTGAACTGTTTGTGTACTTCTGAGATAAAACACGTAATTGTCAGCGTGTCAGGAAATCTGTATATCGTAAAACAGGGTTGTTTTGTTGTGCTTATCAATGCCAGATTTCACTGTAATTGATTCAGTCACCGGTGTTTGGGGCACGATGGCTTCAATAAGCAGCTTCAGAACATGCTTTTTTCAAACAAAACAATAATCAGTGCTTACGGGTTTTTATAAAAATTGATTTTATTCAAAAAAACAGACTGTATTTAAAAGATGATTCTTTTTGCTGCCAGATGGTTCGCCCCCTGCTGGCCATCAGAAGAAATGTGGCTATCCATCTTCTATATACAGTCAGTGGCCTAAAAACTTAACACAGCATTAATCCAACAAGTTATCAACAAAGTAACATCTGCATCTGCTTTCATTGGCCTGGCCTCACACGGTGACCGTTAAGAGGTTTTCTGCTCATCCCTGTCATAAAGCACATCTACCTGCCGTCCATCTTGTCCTTGTGAAAATTTAAAAATGACGCTAGCATACACAACACACACGTGCACATATCTACAGTGGAGCGTCAGCAGATGATTGGCACTCACCACGGCGTTGCCACCCGGCCTCGTGTCCCCAGGGGCAGAGTCATGTCTGCAGCCAATTAATCAACAGGGCAGTCAGCCACATCCATACCCATCTGATGCTCACCAACCTCCTGCCAGTGTGCCAGATTTAGCTTTCCCCTGTTTACACAGACTGCGTTTGGTTAATAAGAAAGGAATTTAAAACGCTACATGACAGGGATACTGAAAATGTTTTTGAGGGGTGTTTTTGTTGGAAAGATCCCAGTGAAATGTCTGGGTTTCAGCACTTTGTTTTGTTTTTTTGGGGTTTTTTTGTTTTGTTTCTTTTTTTTAATATTATTATTAGTCTTTTGCTAAATGATTGCATTGTTTAAGAACTCAAAACATGTTTGCAGAGACTGTAAGGTTTTTCTTTGTTGTGCAGTGGCATCATATGACTTTACCACCTGGGACGTATGTAATATAATTACAGAATTACTGCCGCCCCTGCCTCTTCCTGTCCCCGAGCACTGATGATTGTAAATGTTCACATAGTTTTATTTTTTATATCATTGTTGGGGCTTAAATTTAGTTTCTTCTTTTTATCTTTTTGTTTTAGAACAGTTAATGGGTGTCTGTGGGGAATGTGTGTGTGTGTGTGTGTGTGTGTGTGTGTGTGCGTGCGTGTAGTTACGTGTCTTACTGTATGCGTGCGAGGGATGATGCAGGGTGTACGTTGTTTCGTGGCTCCCGCTGCACATCGGCCCCTTTGCCCGTGTTCATCATCGTTCCAGTGTGTTCAGGTGTTCCCACGCCTCTGCGTCCATTCATCCAAAAGAAGAGCGAGGGAGAGAACAGGAGATGGAGGATGTGGAAGAGGAGAGTGCAGAGGGGCTTTTCCCCTCAGAAAGGGGGGGAAAAAACAACCAAGAGAACATACTTTTGAGAGAAAAAAAAAAGATATTTTTCTCCTCTGCTGGGTCACAATGAAGAGTGTAAATTTTTAAATTAACTGAAAATGATGAATAAAAAAAAAATCATTTGTTCTCTATATGAATGACTATGTTAACCATGAACAAAAAGTAATGACTTCTATGACAAAGACATATAATAAATTAATTTTAAAATTTTAACTCTGAGTTCTTCGAGGCTTTGGTTGAAGGTGTTTGGCTGATGGGAAGTGTGTTTAATAAATTACGGCGACTTGCATCATCTCACTAGAGGGCAGCACTGCAACACACATCATTACATCTCATTAGGATGCATCACTTTAGAGGCTCTGGACACATTTTAATAGCAAACTTTTAATGATGAGAAATTCTAAGTGCTGCAGACTGAACATTTGTGCACCTCTGCAACGATCATTAACAAATCTATCATTTAAAGTGTTCCGGTTACTTTTAACTATAAGTCTTAAATCACAAAGATTTTGACAGAGTAAACACTTTAGGGTTGGAGCTCAAGGAACAATGCAGGTTATTTGGCATCTTTAGTTTAAATGTGCAAATGATTGCATCATAACATGTAATAAATAGGGAGCTCTGATCAGACATAACATTATGACCACCTGCCTAATATTGTGTTGCCCCCCTTTTTTGCTGCCAAAACAGCCCGGACCTGCTGAAGACTCCGCTGGACCCCTGAAGGTGTGCTGTGGTATCTGCACCAAGACGCTAGCAGCAGATCCTATATGTAGTGGATGTTTTGAAGTGGGGCCTCCATGCATTGGAATTGTTTGTCCAGCACATCCCACAGATCCACAACTAGGTTGATATATGGGGAGTTTCACCAAGTCAACACCTCAAACTTGTTGTGATCCTCAAATGATTCCTGAACCTTTGTTTTGTTCAGCATTATCCTGCTGAAAGAGGCCACAGCCATCAGGGAATACGGTTTCCATGACAGGGAAAGCTGCAGGTTTGGAGATGACCCAGTCATCTAGCCATCACAGACTGGGTCATCATCAAACTAGCTGTTATCCTCATGCTTGCCCAGTTTTCTGCTTCTAACTCACCAACTTTAAAGACAAAACGTTCTCTTGTTCCCTAATATATCCCACCCACTAACAGGTGCCATGATGAAGAGATACTATTAGTACCTGACCGATGAAGTGTTCACTTCACCAAGTTATTGATGGGTTACTGCCAGCTCCCTTTTATAGCGGGGTGAGGGTCGTTTGCTAGTTTCTATAAATGCAGAGAGGCCTGACAGTTTTAAGGAGAGGGATTAACCTGTGCTACGCTGCAACATAGTCGTTTGGCACTATATTTATATTTGTATCACCTGTTGGTTCATTTTTGCTCCACTTCTAATAGTCTCACACCTCCACTGGGATTATGACCTGCTCCGAAAACAGAACAGAACCCACAAAACTCATTTTCATGTGTAAAAAGTTCAAAGTTATAAAACAAAAACAACAACAGCAATAAAAGGCTGGCAAACTACTCAAAGCCCTAAACCTCTACCACATCAGTTAAGGGTGTTCATTTTTGAAAACAAAAGAGACGAAAACAAAAAGCTTTGAGGTCACGATGCATTCAGCTGGACAGAGGGAGCCACTTTATGTCTAAATCTTTGGTTAATGTTGAGTTTAAGTGCCAGATCAGCCACAGTGGACCAGGGTGTAACGGCTCCCAGCCCAACCACACACACCAAGGAATGTACTGCTGCTGTTTTTCTCAATCTGAAGTGGAGGCAACCACAAACAAAAGGTCTTTAAATATCTGAAGACACTCACACACACGCAGGCACACTGACGCCAACAGCTGCAGGCACAGTACGGACATAAAATAAACATTAATACTTTCAGCCAGCAGGATGCATGAAAACACACACTGACATCAACAACCGTGGATGTGCTGCACGAGAGTAATCGAGAACAACAAATGTCACTGTAAAACAAATAGGACATTCAAATCAAAGGCACAAACCACTGGCTGTTACACAGCCTCCAAGAACATATCCACAGTTTCTAATATGGTGCTATGAACTTTTCCCTCCTTAAAGCTATATATATATATATATATATATATTGTAACGTTCACAAGAACCAGACGGTTGGGGTCTCAGTTTGTCCGTTTATTCGGCACATAAGCCAGCGGGTTGTTAACTCAGGGGGAAGCGCTCTCGAACTACACCTCTCTTCAGCCTGGCACACACACAGAACAACCAGGTCCCCCCACCCCTTCCTGTACACCACCCTCACTACTTCCTGCAGCCCAACCAAACATGAATCTTAAAGGAACAACAACAGTGTGCAGAGAAAACCAACATGTCACTGTCCAGTAACACTTAACCATCGTTACACTGCCCCCCCAGCAACAAGTTCCTCGTCCCCGAGGGAACGACACAGTCTCTGAGGCGGGGCGGTAGCCTACGTTCCCTCCTTGACCTCCTGAGCCCCTGAGGAGGACGCGGAGCTTCGGGGCTTTGGGGTGAAGAGTCCGAGGGGGGGGAACGCAGCCCCGGTCGGGGGCCCCTCTGAGCAGGGTCATGGACGCTCTGTACACGTCCCTCTGGAAAGGAGGGGAGGGACTGTCCTCTGTAGGGGGCCATCCGGTCTCTGTGCAGCGCTACTATCCTCCCCCTAGGAGGCAACTGCACCCTGTAAACAACCTCCCCCACTCGCTCTAGGACGCTGCAAGGCCCCACCCAGCTGCTATCCAGTTTAGGACACCGTCCCTTCTTCCTCTTTGGGCTGTAGACCCACACCAGCTCCCCAGCACGGAAGTGCCTCCCTTTAGTGGTGATGTCGTAATTCCTCTTTTGGCGCAGGCCTGCCTTCGCCAGCTGCTCTCGGGCGTAGGAATGTGCAGAATCCAGCCGGTCCTGCAGCTTCCTTGCGTAGTCCCGGCCCGGTGGTGCCTCTGGTGCGTCCGGGGGTTTCCCAAAAGCCAACTCTGCAGGAGTTCTCAGCTCTCTCCCTAACATGAGCAGGGCAGGCGTACATTGGGTGGAGTCCTGTACTGCCGACCTGTAGGCCATGAGGGTAAGGGGAAGATGGTAATCCCAGTCCCGTTGGTGTTCTGAGGTAAGGATGGCTAGCTGCTGGGCCAGCGTCCTGTTAAACCTTTCCACCAGCCCATCGCTTTGGGGGTGAAGTGGGGTGGTGCGGGTTTTCTTAGTCCCAAGGCGTTCACACATGGCAGCAAATACCTTGGACTCAAAGTTACGCCCCTGGTCACTGTGGAGGGTCTCTGCTGTTCCAAAGCGGCTGAACATCCCCTCCACTAATACATCAGCGACCGTCTCAGCCTCCTGATCTGGGATGGCGTATGCTTCCGGCCACTTGGTAAAATAGTCCATGGCCACAAGAACATAGCGGTTTCCTCTGTCTGTGCGAGGAAATGGGCCCATGACGTCCACAGCTACTCGCTCCATTGGGGCTCCTGCTGGTTGCTGCTGAAGCTGAGCCCGGGACTGGTCTTGTGGCCCTTTGTGTGAGGAACATGCATCACAGCTGCGGCAAAAGTCCTCCACATCCCTCCGCTGTTGACCCCAGTAATAGCCCTGGCGGAGGCGGCGAAGAGTCTTGGAGACCCCAAAGTGGCCAGAGCCAGTGCTCCCATGGCAGGCTTCCAGCACAGCTGACCTCAGCGACCTTGGCACCACAACCTGCCACCTCTCCTCCCCCGTGGCAGGATCCTTCCAGGCACGCTCCAACACCCCCTCCTTCAGCCTGAGAGCTGCAAACTTGGCCCACAGCCCCCTGGTACAGATGGAAAACCCAGTGACCTCATCCCAAAGGGGTTGCTCCCCCTTCTCCAGCCACTGCAGGACCGGCAGCAGGTCTGTGTCTTGTTCCTGCCGTGCCCTCCACTCCGCTGCATCCACCACCAGAAGAACCCTGCAGGCGAGCTGTGCTGCTCCGTCTATTGTCGTGAGTTCCCGCTCTATTTCCTCTCGCTTCTCACAGTAACGGCAGCCAGCTGCAGCACATGGGCAGCGAGAGAGGGCGTCTGCGTTAGAATGGTGCGTCCCTGCTCTGTGCTCCACGGTGAAATTGAAGGCTTGGAGCTCCTCCAGCCAGCGAGCCACCTGTCCCTCTGGCTCCCTGAAAGACATCAGCCACTGAAGGGCAGCATGATCAGTTCTGACAACAAATGCTGTGCCGCACAGGTAGTATTTAAAGTGTCTCACCCCCGCCACCACAGCCAACAGCTCTCGTCGTGTGACACAGTAGCGCCGCTCGCTCCTGTTCAGGACCCGGCTGAAGTACGCCACCACCTTCTCCCCTTCCGGTCCAACCTGCGACAACACCGCTCCCAGCCCCACATTACTTGCGTCAGTGTCCAGGACAAAAGGCAGGGCGGGGTCAGGGGGGGCAAGGACTGGGGACTCTGTCAGCGATCTGCGGAGGGTGTCGAACGCCTGCTGACAGTCCTGGGTCCAGATGAAGTCACGGTCCTTCTGCAGCAGGTGGAAGAGTGGTGCGGCTATGGAGGAAAAGCCCTTCACAAACCTCCTGTAATAAGACGCCAGTCCTAGGAAGCTTTTGAGCTGTTTCTGGTCTGCTGGTGTGGGCCACTCGGTAATGGTGTGAATTTTTTCCTCCAAAGTGCTGATGCCCTCACGACCCAGCTTGTGGCCCAGAAACTCCACCTCCCTCCTCATGAAGTGGCACTTGTCGGGATGCAGCTTCAGGCCTGCAGCCGCCACCCTCTCCAACACTTGTCTCAGGGCATCCAGGGCAGCATCAAAGGAGCTCCCGTGCACTAGAAGATCATCCAGGTAAACCAGACACCGTTGCCGTGGGACGCCAGCCAGCACACTGTCCATGAGCCTCTCGAAGGTCGCAGGAGCGTTGCAAAGGCCAAAACTCAGGACTTTGAACTGCCATAGTCCCCTGTTAGTGCAGAAGGCTGTCTTCGGTCTGGATTCCGGGGACAGTGGCACCTGCCAGTAGCCACTCCGCAGGTCCAGGGTGGAAAACCAGGAGGACCCGGCTACTAAGTCGAGGGACTCATCAATCCTGGGAAGGGGGTAAGAGTCTTTCTTCGTCACTTTGTTGAGTGGTCTGTAGTCCACACAGAAACGCATCCTAGGACTTTTTTTCTTAGGCACCATCACCACCGCGGAGGCCCACGGGCTATCAGATGGTTCTATGATGCCCGCCTTCATCATTTCACACAGCTCCCTGTCTGCAGCCTCCTGATGAGCCAGGGGCAGGCGGCGGGGGCGCACTTTAATAGGCTGGGCATCCCCGGTCTCAATGACGTGCTCTACCAAGTGTGTCAAGCCAACATCACTTTCTTTCAGGGCAAAAATGTCACTAAACTCTTTTAGTACCTGCCATAGACTCTCTTGCTGCTGTGGAGTCAGCCCCTCACAGTTCTTTGACCAGATACTCCTCACTGCTGAGAGCCTCTCCTCCTCCTCCTCCGCTCGCTGTTCTGCTGGCGGGTCTGCAGGGGTCTCTGCGGTGGAGGTGGACGCCGCGGCAGATGCTGTGCAGACCGGGGGAGGAATAAGCGGCACCTTCTTCCCATCAGGGAGTACGAGGAGGCCTTTGCCTAAGTCCAGTACACCACCAATGGCTCGTAAAAAATCCAGCCCAAGGATGCAGGCGTCCTGCACGTCAGCCACCCAGGCAGCATAAGACACACCGAGGTCCCCCACCTTGAACTGGAACACTCCCTTCCCTCTCATTGGGGCCAGATCACCGGTCACAGTCTTAAGTTGCACGTTAGTCGGTTGTACAGCAGCTCCGGTTGGGACAATATCGGGTCGGACCAGCGTTGCATTGGATCCCGTGTCCAGCAGGGCCGTACAGGACACCCCCGCAATCGTCACTGGAACATGGCAAAAGCCGCCAACCTGGGTCCAGCCCACAGTGATGGCCGCACCGGGTGGAGGTGGCGGTGGTGTGGGGATGTCGTTCTCCCAGGCCCGTGTACTCCCGCCTACACGGGCCCGTGGGCGTTTCCCTGAACCGCTGCAAGCTTGGGGCACTGCCTGATGAGGTGTCCGACTTGTCCACATCCCCAGCAGCTCTGAGGTCGGCGGTGTGGGCCAGCCCGAGGGGAAGGCGACTGCAGCGAAGCTGTCTGCACCAAACTGCACAGGCCCGCTGGCGTCTCCATCTGTTCCACAGGTGCTGACACAGCCCTCACCACGTGTGCGTCGTCAGCGCCCCCAGAGGATCCTGCAAGCATCTCCCTCTCCAACGCTAGCTCCAGGGCTGCACTGAGTGTGGCCGGCCGAGCAAGCTGAGTTTGCATGCGGAGCTCTTTAGGGCTCAGGGCCTGCAGGAACTGGTCCCGAGCTAACTCCGTCTGCACTGATGGTGGCATGCTGTCATACGCCCTCCGGCAAAGGCACTCGACTTCATGGGCCAAAATGCGGAGGGGCTCACCTGGCAATCTGCGTCTGTTGTGGAACTCCGACCTCAGCAGCACTGGTTGGTTATACTGCCCGAAGCGCCTCTGAAGTGCTCCGACCAGAGCATTATAATCTCCCCTCTGCTCCTCGGTCAGCAGCAGCAGGCATGCAGCTGCATCCTCACACAGGCACAAAGCCAATTGGAGAGCTTTATGTTCCTCAGACCAGCCAGCTGCAACAGCTAACAGCTCGAACTGTGCGATAAACACTTCCCATGGCGTCTTGCCGCTGAACTTAGGCGTTTTTATATTCGCTGCAGCTTGCTGGGCGCCGCCATGTTTGTTTACATCACGTGACGGCGCGCCAAGCGAGGTCGACTCCTTCCCGCCGGAATCGCGGCCGCTGTGCGAACAGTTCCCGAGCCTAGTCAAACCTGGAGAAAATCCAGCCTCGGCAGACAGCCGCAGCGCCGTTTCCCTCACTCCATGGGCGGGCGAGCGCGGACGAACCTCCCTCTCCTCCCTCTCCTCCGTCTCCTTCTTAATCCTGCCCGGCAACATCCTCGTCTCGTAACGGCAAGCGTCGCCGGCAACAGGGTCTCGGGCGTTCTGGGGTTCTTTTTTCTTTCTTCACTTCTGACACCAATGTAACGTTCACAAGAACCAGACGGTTGGGGTCTCAGTTTGTCCGTTTATTCGGCACATAAGCCAGCGGGTTGTTAACTCAGGGGGAAGCGCTCTCGAACTACACCTCTCTTCAGCCTGGCACACACACAGAACAACCAGGTCCCCCCACCCCTTCCTGTACACCACCCTCACTACTTCCTGCAGCCCAACCAAACATGAATCTTAAAGGAACAACAACAGTGTGCAGAGAAAACCAACATGTCACTGTCCAGTAACACTTAACCATCGTTACAATATATATATATATATATATATATATATATATATATATATACAGTGGGGCAAAAAAGTATTTAGTCAGCCACCGATTGTGCAAGTTCCCCCACTTAAAATGATGACAGAGGTCAGTAATTTGCACCAGAGCTACACTCCAACTGTGAGAGACAGAATGTGAAAAAAAAATCCATGAATTCACATGGTAGGATTTGTAAAGAATTTATTCGTAAATCAGGGTGGAAAATAAGTATTTGGTCACCTCAAACAAGGAAAATCTCTGGCTCTCACAGACCTGTAACGTCTTCTGTAAGAAGCTTTTCTGTCCCCCACTCGTTACCTGTATGAATGGCACCTGTTTGAACTCATCATCTGTATAAAAGACACCTGTCCACAGCCTCAAACAGTCAGACTCCAAACTCCGCCATGGCCAAGACCAAAGCTTTCGAAGGACACCAGGAAAAGTATTGTAGACCTGCACCAGACTGGGAAGAGTGCATCTACAATAGGCAAGCAGCTTGGTGTGAAAAAATCAACTGTGGGAGCAATCATCAGAAAATGGAAGACATACAAGACCACTGATAATCTCCCTCGATCTGGGGCTCCACGCAAGATCTCATCCCGTGGGGTCAAAATGATCATGAGAACGGTGAGCAAAGATCCCAGAACCACACGGGGGGACCTGGTGAATGACCTGCAGAGAGCTGGGACCAAAGTAACAAAGGTCACCATCAGTAACACACTACAACGGCAGGGAATCAAATCCCGCAGTGCCAGACGTGTTCCGCTGCTGAAGCCAGTGCATGTCCAGGCCCGTCTGAAGTTTGCCAGAGAGCACATGGATGATACAGCAGAGGATTGGGAGAATGTCATGTGGTCAGATGAAACCAAAGTAGAACTTTTTGGTATAAACTCAACTCGTCGTGTTTGGAGGAAGAAGAATACTGAGTTGCATCCCAAGAACACCATACCTACTGTGAAGCATGGGGGTGGAAACATCATGCTATGGGGCTGTTTTTCTGCCAAGGGGACAGGACGACTGATCCGTGTTAAGGACAGAATGAATGGGGCCATGTATGGTGAGATTTTGAGCCAAAACCTCCTTCCATCAGTGAGAACTTTGAAGATGAAACGAAGCTGGGTCTTCCAACATGACAATGATCCAAAACACACCGCCCGGGCAACAAAGGAGTGGCTCCGTAAGAAGCATTTGAAAGTCCTGGAGTGGCCTAGCCAGTCTCCAGACCTCAACCCCATAGAAAATCTGTGGCGGGAGTTGAAAGTCCGTGTTGCTCGGCGACAGCCCCAAAACATCACTGCTCTCGAGAAGATCTGCATGGAGGAATGGGCCAAAATACCAGCTACTGTGTGTGCAAACCTGGTAAAGACCTATAGTAAACGTTTGACCTCTGTTATTGTCAACAAAGGTAATGTTACAAAGTATTGAGTTGTATTTTTGTTATTGACCAAATACTTATTTTCCACCCTGATTTATGAATAAATTCTTTACAAATCCTACCATGTGGATTCATGGATTTTTTTTTCACATTCTGTCTCTCACAGTTGAAGTGTACCTCTGGTGCAAATTACTGACCTCTGTCATCATTTTAGGTGGGGGAACTTGCACAATCGGTGGCTGACTAAATACTTTTTTGCCCCACTGTATATATATATATATATATGTATATATATATATATATATATATATATATATATATATATATATATATATATATACTGTGAGGTAAAGGCCCTACAATAATAATAAGCAAGCACTTGACAACAGTGGAAAGGAAAAACTCTCGTTTAACAGGAAGAAATCTCTGGCAGAACCAGGGTTGGGGGTAAATATGTGATTTTTTTTATGTGTAATATGATAGAAGTCAGAGGATGAGTCAGCTTTGTGTTTCTCTTTCAGCTTTCTGAAGCACTTTGGGGCCAGAACAGCCGCTGATCTATCAGCTATTATATTTATCATGTTAATGTGGACGAGACACAGAGGTGAAAGGGCAGCACATGCTGGCCTTACTTTTTTCATCTGGACTTTAAACAGTTTACTTGATGTCTAGTGTTGTGTTTGCAGCGTGTTTCCACTAAAACATTACCTAAACTGTTTGTAGTAGTATTATCTTATACCAACAGTATTCTCTGCATCCCAAATGAATACATCAGTTCAAAGCTGAAGAAGGTAACATATTTTTCTGTATTATTACACATTCAGAACTGTCAGCGTGTTGTATTTAAAGTGGTCTGACAGAAGCTGACCTCACCAGGGATTTTTCCAGTCCCAATGAGCTGATCAGGAATCTCTATAGATAGGTATCTGTATATGAATATGCAGCATTATTCAGAAAGCTTTCCTATTTCCACTGTAGCCCTGAAAATTCAAAATATCAAGTGATTCAAACACTTTCTTGATGTTACCAAGATTTACACTTTCAGACAAACGTTCTGACAACCTGAACTTTCCTAGCAGTCTGTGAAGGAACAAATGAGGGAACAGATTCATGAAGCACAAACTCAAAGCCATCAGCTATCAGTTGACAAGGACTTTTATTAGGTTTATAGAGAAAAACATTTTTTTAAGCAGCACAGGATACAAATATCTGTTAGGGTGTATAATAATTTTCTGAGTCATCACCCAAAACATCCGTCCGAGATCGCCAGTTTTACTGTAGCCAGAGTTTAGGTACCTGTATGCAGGGTTGGTTGAACACTGTATAAGCTTGATGGCGGTGTTTGGCTCAAATCACGAAAAACTGCACTTGCACTCACATAAGTTATATTACAACTGTACACGCACAGCACACTCAGTGCCCTGGATTTTCATATGCGTATGTTTATTTCTTGACCTGTTGTTTCAAGTGAAGCAAAATGATTGTAAAATAACTCAATTTAGACATACATAGCTGTGCCTTTATCATTTATTACTACAATGCAACTTAAAAATGGAACTCGAATCATAGTAAACTCCTGAATATGACTTGGTCCACAAAAATCTCATACTGGGAAAGTAAAATAATTTCACATAGAAGTTGGAATATGGTCCAGTGAGGAACCAAAAGTCAGCAGGGAGTTTAATTTTTTTTTAATCCATTTAAGAGGCATATAGCATGGTTTGCTTAGTGGGCGGGGCTAAGAACTGCAGGAGAGGCAGACCCAGGCTTTCCTGGATTTTTGCCTGCTGTAGGCCTAAGTGATGAAGATCAAAAAGATGCACGATGAGACACAGAGCTCAGCCTCAGGGGAGTCACAAGCTACTGTGATAACACTCAGAGCCCAGATAAATAAGAGGAGCGCCAAATCAAATATGTGAATCCATCCACTGTGGTGAGCCCTAAGAAATAAGGGAGCCCTACCTGGGTCAACACAACTGATGAAACCTTCATTTTTATTTCATTTTTTAACAATCTTCTCAATTAAGATTTGGTATTTGATTAGAAGTCCGAGTTTTCTCTTTACTTCTGCACTTAACAGATCTCTGTTTGTGCAGCATGTCAGGTGTACTGTATAAACAAAAGTCAGATTGCAGTCTTTAAATCTAAGCTGGGCCTTTATTGTGAAACCCCCTCCTCCACATCTGGTCTCCTGACAGACATGGTCATCGGTCCAAAGCTATAATCCATCTTCCATTATTGATACGGGCTACATGCTGAGGTGGTGTTCCTGTCAGGGGAGAACTTCTCTGCGGTTTCCTTCACAGGTTGCATTTGAATAATAGCAGAAATCAGCAGAGGTACATTATTAAAATTGAAATCTGAATAATAACTCACAGAGGTAATTCACATCTGAATAGCCATAGGCACAGCGCTGTGTCATAACTCACACAAAGCACAGCTCTGCTCCCATTTTGCCTTCAAATCATTAGTGATCCACAGTTAAAGCTCTTAATCTTTGACTATCAGAGAGAAACAATGGACGCCACACTTCACTAAACATAAAAACACAGGATTTGAGTCATATCCTTACAAGGTTTGCGTTTCTGTTTATTGGTCCTTTGTTGTCTTTATTTACCACATCCCTCATTTTCCAAGCGATAAAGTTCCACTCATCATCTTGTAATATCCTTTTGTGTTTTCCCTAATTGCTAATGACTTGCACTTCTGTCCCAGCACTTAATGACCTTTCAATTAAATAGCTCTTTCTCCAGAATTACAGTAGACACGCTATATATCTGGAGCCAAGATGGATAATTAAATGTCCTGTAGTGCGAAAATGAATTATGAAGCAGGAAATGCACGGCCCCAAGTGCAAGAAAAAAGAAGGTAAAAAAATCAACAGGAAAAACGGTGATTTTTCCCACAGAAACGATGAAGCAGAACAGCAAATATTTAAAAGCCTTGTTAGATTCTACATCGTTTATCTGTTATGTGTGTTTTGCTTTGCAATACCAAGCACCGGATAATCACAGAAATGAACGTTTTAAAGGAATGAAAACAATTTGCAAGGAAATGTATTATGACTCAAGTCTGCTGCCTCACAGTGTTTACATGTAGAGAATAGGAAAGAAAAAAATGACACATAGAAACCAGCTTTGCTGAAAACAATACAGAATTATAACCAGGATACTTAAAACTAGAGTACGTGCACATGTTCTGCTTAATAATCAGGCTGCTTCATAGGCTCTATTGTTTAGTGGCAATTGCACATTGCCTTTGTTCTACTTAAGGACCAAAGCACAAACAGTGTAAGTACACACGGTTAGACACCACACAATTACCAAAAAGTAATATGTCAAAATATGCAGAAAACACGATGAATATTTCAATCATATTTCTTGCAAAAGAAACTCAAGACATGCCTGAAAAGAGTAGCTGAGTAACTGAAGATATTTGCAGGAACAGCAGAAGAAAAGCCCCACTAGCAGAGGTGGGAAGTAACTGTAATCCGATGACTTTTTTCAAGTAACGAGTAAAGTAAGCGATTACTGATGCAAAAAAGTAATTAGATTACTGTTACTTTCCCGTAAGCACGCTGCGTTACTGTGTTACTAAACAGTCATGTTGTTTGTGAGAGTGTCTCATGACAATTGATGTACGAGCTGATCAATTCTGTAAAAAGTGACTAAAACATTAGCGTCCACTGTTCACTCTGTATGGGAAACAACTTCTTTCCACAGCGAAAATTACACTTCAAATCTGAAATTCACAGAGAAACCCCCGGAGCCCCCCACTGACATGACTGCTGTGGCAAACCTCCACCCGCCCCACTCCTGCTAAACAGGTAAAAATAGATTTAAGAGCGACAGGACTCTTTGATTTTATTTATTTTTTGTTGTGTTTTACTTGCAACTATTTGAAAGAGTGAGTGTAAACACTAAAAAAATGTTTTATTTGATATGCTGGAATAGGCGGAAACTAGGTTTAAATGTTAAATAATTTTTTTCAAGTCAAAGACTGTTGCACTTTTGCTTAATGCAATGTGCATAAAGTTAAAAGATTAAAACTAATAAACTAAATAAGTGAGGCAACTAATCCTAACTCCAGTTCAGTTGTGGTTTTAGAACAGAATCTGAACAGAATCTCAAAAAGCTCCCTATTGTTCACATCTTACTGCAGATCAGGTGCAGGAACAAGTTTATCATGATCCCACAAATTGTACGCGAGCAGGACCAAAGTGTGCTTGACTGGCAAAGCTCACTGTGCAAGTGACTCCAAGCAAATCCCCACTTGTCCAGATTCTGCAGTTCTACCCATAAAAACCAAAACCCTGATTTGTTCACATCTTCACCTCACTTGCAACATTCACAGAGCTCCTGATTCATTTCCGAAGGACTTTGGGATTCCATACAGTTTTTGTGGTTTTCAGCAACTCTCAAAAATGTATCAACAATATCAACAATCGATCTCTTCACAGTCACCTTTGGGATGATTTCTCTGTGTGGAACCCCATAAATGCTTAGAAAGCACCTGGTTAGACTCCTGACCTGATGTGCTGCTTTTCAAACTTGGACTGAGTGAACTTGTTGACTAGTCGTCTCTTTTTTTTGCTTTATGGGTGGATCTTCAGGAATCTAATATTTCTTGTTTTTTTCTAACAACAAAGCACAAATTCCTTTTGAAATTTTAGTTTTTCACCAAGTTAAAATTAGAACAAATATTTCTGTTGCTTCAATATATCACTCAGCCACAGTTTCACTTGTTGCTAGGTTTAGAAACATGTAGTATGTATCCCTTCAGCGATGGACCCACACACACATCCTCCACAGCATTCAGCGGGTTACATTTAGTGTATATTATGTAGTCCCTCAGTCCTGCAGTACTTTTCCTGAAATTCTCGACAGTGTACTACATTAAGTGGAAAAGTCACAATAATTACAGGAAAATCAAGCAGACTAGAGCCAGAGGGCCCTGTGCGTGTCAGCATTTATGACAGTAACTTCTATAAACCTCCTGCAGATGGAAGACTCTAGATAGCTGCTGCAGCACCGGATGACAGAAATTACAGAAGGCCTGAGGCTGAATGAATCTGTATTGCGCCTGTATTGCATGGTGGTGGCAGTGGAGGCATGTTTGTGTGTGTGTGTGTGTGTGTGTGTGTGTGTGTGTGTGTGTGTGTGTGTGTGTGTGTGTGTGTGTGTGTGTGTGTGCAGCTTCTCAGAAAAGAACAGGGTGGAGTCAGGCAAGTAGGGCAAGCGAAAGTCTTTAATTCGGAACCCAAAACTGAAGCCAGACAGCCCGTCATTTTGTGTGAGCGTGTGTGTGTGTGTGTGTGAGTGCGCGCACGTGCATGACTGAAGGAGTACCTGCAGACTACTGTGTATACGTGTACTGTATGTGTTTGTGTCTTTGCTGACTTCGTATGCAGCTGTTGTTATGGTTGTTTAGGTTTGTAAGATAATGAGGACATTTTGAGCACATTATTAGGTTTTCAGAGAAACTTTGCATGATTTCTAAAGAGCGTCTTACTAACTTTAACTATAAAAACTACAGGTTGTAAAGAAAACGTGTGAAAAGAAGAAAAAGGCTTTGTGCTCAGCAACTTCCATCCATCCTTTTTTATCCAATTCAGGATCAGGTGGGGGCCTATCGCAGCTGCTATTAGAGAAGAGGCTGGATACATCATGGATAGGTCAGTCATACAGCAAACTAGAGAGACAGACATCCATTCACAATCACTTTTACACCTACTGGTAATCTGGAATCCCCAATTAACCTAGCTCTGCTAACTCCATGTCCTTGGAAGGTGGGAGGAATCAGAGTACCTCGAGAGAGTCAATACAGACACATGCAGAACAAGGCTTAGGGTCAGCCTTGCGTACAACTCAACAACAGGATAGATGTACGGTGGCTCTGAAAGGTCAAATGAACTGCATCTTAAGAAAACACTGGGAAAATGGGGGGGAAAAGCACACAAAGCACAACTGAAGTTGAAAAAAACAAAATCGCACAAAACGTGATGCAGCACGTGATGCTGCGGAAATAATGTGGAGATTTCATGAGTGTTTTGAGGCAGACAACGATGCAGGTTAGTGTCCGTGTTAATCACCTTTGTAGCTATTTTTTATTTGCTGGTGTTTTCTTGAGCTGATAGTGCTATCTGTCTTCTAGGGCAGGTCTACAGTTGATCCTTCTTTGTGTGTCTGTGTTTCTGTTCATCTGTGTTTTTGTTTAGCAATTCAGAGCAACAAATAACATTTATTTCATTGTTCACATAACTGTATCTGTATCATGGCGAAATCAGAAATCTGGTAGTTGTCAGCACGTCGCTGACTGATCTCTACACTTCTGTAAATGAGGACTACAAAAGCAAACAAACTTTATCTAAAATGCACATGTAATTGCAGGTGGTGCTGCAGAAAGAAGGAGCTACAACGGCAGCTGCAGCCACAAAACCTATTTAAAAACAACAACAACGTAAAATGGTAGTTAAGACTGCACTACTGACATGTTTTAAATGTTGGTATAAAAATAAACTATTACTGAAGATGCCAAGTCTGTTTTGGTAAGCTGATCCAGTATCTGGGAGGTGAAGCTGTCAGTACTGATGGAGACCTTGGGAAAAACCAGGTGTCATCTTACAGATGACAAGTTCCAACTACAAACTGCCTTTAAAGTTTGCATCATAACTTTAAAATCAAAGCAGCTGTTGGGGCGTGTCTCAGGCATCAAGGATTTATGGCCAAAGTCAGACATTGATATTGTGTCGTCGGTTTTAAGCTGTTCTTTATACTCCACACCAGCCTCCAGCCCTCAAGCAACAGCAGCAGGGAGATGGTTTGTTAGCGGCCTGTCATGGTTGCAAATTGCTCGGCTGCGATCGACATGTAGCCGCCTGAGGCTCACTGGGCTACCTGAAAGAGAAAAGCTGCTTATTATTGTTTTTACTATGAAACCTTTAGTTTGCATTCAGTATTTAGATGAATGCACACGAGAGTAATCAACACAGAAACTTAACGAGTAGCCTATTTTAAAGCAGAACCTGAGATTTCATTTGACTTACCTCTAATAAAGACTGTTTATATTTACCCCCTCGTTACAGCTATGAACCAAACTGTTTATTGCTGCAGAAATAGCATTCAGGAGAAGCTGCTCTATTGCTCCTTCATGTATAGCCTGCTGAGACAGTTCAGGCATCTGATCATTCCTTTAAACGTAGGGGAAGACCCAAAACATGCCAGGGCCTCAGAAGACCTCAGGATGTTCTCAGATGAATAAAATCTGTGATTGAAAGGGAGTTCTTGACTTCAAATGAACACCTGGTTAAGACCTTCCTGTGCAAAGCATTCTTTTAGTCTTTGACAAATGAGACATATCTTCTTTTCAAGCATAGATAACCTTTACATGCACTGGAGCTCTTTGGCAGCGCAACATACACATACCTCCCAAATGCACTGACACAGAAGTATCTATACTGACCCAGAGAATCTGTTTTCTCTTTCCCAGCTCAACACCAGACACTGTGTAGGTAGCAGATAAGAGCTCTGACCTGGGGCAGATGTTTAGGACAAGAGAGATGGATCTGGATCAGAGGGGGAACCTTATCTGTCGCCTCTAGGATCCCCCTGTCAGTTGGCTTCCCTGGCTTAGACAACCAAACGATTAAATTAGCCTCTGATAAAAAGATGAGTCAAACACAGACGCACTTTTTTCTGCCTCTACAAATGCAGCAGAGAAAGCACCGTTGGTTTTACTGGGATGATATTTTACAAACTTCAGAAACTCAGAGTGTGGGATTGTGAAAAAGTAAAAGATTTTTAGTAGAACTCATACTTGTAGGATCATACCCTAACATACAAAAAAGTATTTACATAAATATGTTTTAAAAAAATCCATGTATGTCTTAAAAACTACAGCTGCTGAATGCGTTTTGTTGTCAGAGGACACAAAACATTTTAGCACGTTGTGACTGAACAACGTGTGAGGCTTTAGAGCATCAAGCCTACAATCACAGGCCTTTTGAATCCCACATGACGTTAGCATTGATCAATATCTAGCAATGTCTATGCACCTCCAGGAGGTTTTTTTGCAACACTTTATAACTCAGGGTGTAATTCCACTATAATTAAATTGAGAGAGATAGATGAGATGAGATAGCCTTTATTAGCAGTTGCAGGTCTTTTGCCCACAACTGTGATGACAGACCTTGCCGACAGTACATACAATACACAAACATCACATTGGGGAGACAGGTCAGGCTAGGTAGTGAGGAAAAAAACATCGAAATGTGCAACACAGAAGGATAATACAGGAATGCACAGATATCATCACACCATAACACAATAAACACAGACAGCAACATGGGAAAGTGTTCCAGTGTGTACATCTGATCTGGGACCGCTGCAATCTTTCGACTGCGCCTCCAGCTGACCCGGTGTCCACATCAGAGGGGAGGTAAGCGTTGGAGGTGGCGTTGGATCCGGGGTAGGGAGGGTGATGCGTCAGTGAGTGCTTATCAGTATCAGTATATGTATGTGTGTGCGTGTCCATAGTTCAGCTGAGACAGTGTCCTTCGCCCTGCCAGGCTAAGTAAACAGTCTCCCAGCCAACCCAGGTGGCCTTGCATGGAATGGGAAGGAACAGACTCAACACAGTCGTTATCAGGGAGTTTTTGTTCGGCTCCGGCCTTGAGCTCACAGCTGGCGCCGAAGGGGTAGCCGCATTATGATGGTGATTTTTCTTTTACAAACAACTCATGAGAATTTCAAGCTGTTTTTAACACTCCGACAGCGACACTGGTCTCTCAATCTCCTGTTAACAGCTGCGAGTCTCTCCATGATGTTATTTACCTTCAATTCTGTGGTCTTTTCAGGCTTTTGCTCACAGAGCAGATTCTGAGACCTCACGACCGCAGCCAACTGATCCGCGATGTAATCCAGCTTCCGCCCAGAGGCGTTGCTCCGAGTGGATTCTTTCCTGATGTAATCCAACATACATACGCTCAGAGGTGTTATTCTGAGCATTCACTGCAGTTGTAAGCGCCTCCAAGCTCTTAACCATGCTGCCTTCAGTGAGCCCTTTCTGAGAAGTCGCACTTGTCGTTCCAATCCCAGCGGGCAGCCTTGTGGGGGGTTGAACAGCCGGTTCTGCTCTCTTAATTCTCCGATAAGCCAGGGCCAAGCCAGCTCCGATCAGCAAGAACCCTGTTATCATGGTTCCGAATGGGTAGATATCTTCAGAGTCCTCGATCGACAATCCCGCCAGGCACACGATCCTCTGCCACCCGTCCATCGTGTATCCGGCAGGGAAAGTCCCTCCAGGACGCTTGGGCTCTCCCGAGCCCAGACTTCTCGTTAAAGGGTGTCAATAGCATTCAGAGACCAGTTGATCAAATCCATAATTCTCTTTTAGGTTTTAGACACAGACTGTGAGAGACTGTTCCAGGGAAAGCAATACAAAAAAGACACGAGACTAGACAAGGACAGAAGAACTAAGCAGGGAAGATAAGGGAGAGGAGAAAAAGTGCGTCCACCTCCTCCGAGAGCCAAAGAAAGAAGTGTTTATTTTGAGTTTATTTTAAGTTACAATGTAATTATATTTACTTACAAATTCAGCAAGAAGGTCCTGAGTTCAATTCCACCATCAGGCTGAGGTCTTGCTATGTGGAGTTTGCCTGTTCTCCATGTGTGGGTACTCCGACTTCCTCCCACAGTCCAACGACATGTGGTTAGTGGGGTAAGTCTAAATTGGTGTGAATGTCTGTCTCTATGTGTTGGCCCTGCGACAGACTGGTGACCTGTCCAGGGTGTACCGTACCCTGCCTCTCGCCCTAAGACAGCTGGATCCTTGAAAGTTATTTCTAAAACCTCGCCACATACCAAGGTTTGTGAGGTAATGAAAAAACTAATATTTTTGCATACAAAATACAATAAAGGTATAGAATTTCAGACAAACTCTAGAGTTCTACCTGGTGAAGCATTTTCTTTGGCACTGATCAGTGTTGCCTTTTTAGCTATAACACTTTACTTCCTAGTAAATGTTCAAAGGAAAACATTAAAATTTACAAGGACTGAAAACAAATGTTATTTCAGCTCCGGTACTGTGCTCTTCCTGATGATACCATTAGTATTCTACACATGCAACCCACCAGCAGTTGGAAAAGGGAACTTACAGAAGCCTATTTTCATCAACAAAAACATGCACACAGTCAAATGGCTCTGTTGACTTCCTTGCAATCTTTCTGCTAAATGTCCCCCACATGAACCGAATGGCACCAACTTCTCAGACTTAAACTGAGTGTGCATAGACGCTGGAGTTTGTCATTAAAAGTTTAAATGGCGTTTTGAAGAACTCCTGCTGCCGCTGTCCTCACTTGACTCGCCAGCTCAGTTGAACAAGACTTTACCTCATTTGCACAGACCTGAATCTGCTTGTCTTTGCTCAACTCATGACCTTCACAGCAAGATAAAATAAAGCCAGCGGAGCCTGTCTGGCAGTGCCATATACCCCCCTCCCCTGTCTCGTATCTGACTCATGCAGCAGCGCTCTGGCAGTGCTCTCCTAAGAGCCATTACCCAATTATTAAGAAGTGATGCTTTTACAAGCTGAATGGAGAGGAGTGAGGGATGATGGAAGGACAGACAGAAAATATATAATGGAGACAGCGAGACGGCAGTTAGAGCCTGAAAAACTTTAGTCAGTCTTGCGTCTTAATGGCTAAATTCACTTTAAGTTAAATGTAAGTGGACGCTTGTTTGATTAGTCAGAAACAATAATGCAGTTTGACTGCAGTCTTTCTTTTAAACAAAACCAATAAACTACAGAAAGAGGCCATCTTTAAAAGACTAGAGAATCAGTGGAACTGTAGCCTCTACAGTCATTTCCTATAACGCTTGAACGGTTAATGTTTATTCCCGACAACACTTGGAAAATCCCAACATCAACTAATATTCCAAACTTTACCTTAACTGTGTAAGAATCCAGACTCTGTAGCTGACTGGAGCAATTTCGCATGCATTATGCATGGAGTATAATGCACATCAAGAGTTTCTGTGAACCCTCACGGTGCACTGTGGTGTCTCTTGATAACAATCAAGTATGATCAACATCCATAAAAGTTTGAAACCATGAGCTCAAGCATCACTCAACCCACTACCTTAAAGCGTCTTTAATATTTTCACATAAAAGGTTACAAGGTGCTTGAGCTTCCAGACTTCCACTTTTAATGCTTTTGTTTTCAAGGCTCTGAATTTTATTGTGGTTTTACTACCAGTAAACACTGTGATGGTCTTATCCTTCTCTGTCATACAATAACACAAGAAGCCAAGTCATAGCAGTGAATAACAAACTGGGAACCACTGAAAGGAAGCAAATACATGACAGTAAGGCTTAAACATTAGGCTAGTGACAGATGATCTTCTTTATTATTCTTTCTGAATATGTTACCATGTGTTATTGTCACAGTACAGTGTTCTGCCTCCATGTTTAGTCTAGTTGGTTCCCAAGACTAACTGTCCTGTCATTACAGGCCCTGTCGCTCCCACCCTCCTCGCTAGTAACATCACGTGGGGCACATTGAGTCTGAAACCTCAGGGCAATTTGTTGCATTTTACAGTCGAACAGCATATTTCCAAGAAACTGTGTCCATTAGGGTTTGAAATGCATTTTCTCTCATTTGGCAGGTATGTCAGAAGAGTTATCCTGTCTGCAGTGATGTGTATATAAGCCCTGCTGTATTAAAAAGCCAGTGCACTCAATAAATGAGCTGTCAGAGGGGTGAGCCTTGGTTAACACAACTGGGTGTGCAATACGTCACTGTTTCTATTTTTGAAGGGGGAAAAAATCTGCTATATTTTACTGCAGCTGAGCAAAGCAACGATCCTTCTCCATTCAGCTGCATCCATCACTCTCAATTTCTTGCCAACATTTTTCCCTTTACTCTCACTACTTTCTTGATTTGAGATTTTATGGAGTTTCTCAGAAGTTAGCTGACAGTATTTAGGTCTGTGCTGTAGAGAGCAATACATTTGAGAATTGTGGAAGCTTTCTGCTAGATCAACACTGAGCAGGCCACTTGCAAACAATTGCACTTTTAAGTCTTGCTCAGACTGCGGCTCTATGAGGATGACTGTCATCTCATTCCAGGGTGTTGAATACTGTTCTGGGAGATCAGTCATCAGTTTCAATCACTGACAAGTTTTCTTGTCATTGGCTGCTTGGCTGGGTTTAAGTACCTCAGCTGGTTAAGGTTAGGGAGAGATGATTTTAGTTAAAATACACTACATCATTAACTTTCTGTATTTTAGGACTCTAGAATCCCAGAGATCCCACTTGCACGCATGCTTTTTCCTTCTTGTCTTTGTGTAATGGGGAAGTCTTTAGGACCCAGGGGACCCAATGGAGGGTATAAAAGAGGAAGTAGCAGCAGGTGCTCTTCATTTCCACTGACGAGCGGCTGTGAACAATGGTTGTGTGAGTAGGTGAAGAGCCTGAGAAGTTTTAATTGTCTGCTACACAAACAGTTGTTTTAAACCTCTACAGCAGAGGTTTGAGGTACAGGCTGTTTTTCTTTTAGTGTTTTTTTTAAATTTGTTGAAATGTATTTGATGTTTATTGTATTTTATGTTTTAGTAGTGATTTTTACAAGATAAGCCAAGATAAGCCAGGTGTGCAGCAAACACAGTTGTCTGCTGGAGGGCAGGCTGCACATGTGAATTTGTCACTGTTTTCTCCTCCTTCTCCTTGTTGTTGTGTTTTTGGTTTTGGTAGGGTCACCTTTTAAAACTGTTTTTTTTTATGCCGGGTTTGTTTTTATTTCTACTGGGCTGGTGCAATATTAGTCGGGCAATGTGCAATCCCTGAGTGGGGCTCTTACCTTAGGGGAATTAGGATCTTTAGAGGTGCTCTGTGTGGATTTGCAGTGAATAAGTTTTTATTAAGAGTGATTTTTAGTGCCACCGATTATTGCCTGAACTAGCACTTAGTGCATGCGATAAGTGTTCTGTTGGGCTCGTATTTATTTGGGGTGGATTTGTTTCTTTTAAAGCAACGAGCATCTGGGACCGCCAAGGGAGAGCAAGCCCTCAGGTGATAGTTGCATTGCTGGCAGGTTGCACCAATAACACTATCTTGTGGTCGTTAGTGACCTTTACCATTTTGATGTTTTAGGCCTTTTGCAAACCCTTTGTGTTCTTTTAAAATAATAAATTTTAACATATCTGACTGATATTGACCCTCTTGTCCTGTTTATTCTGGGCTCGTTCCTGTGAGAGCTTTGGGCCTGAAAGTTTGCACAAGTAGTATAGAGGCCCTTAGCGGTTACTCGGTGGCTTTCGCACGCTACATTTGTGACGGTGTGTGTTCGAGGTACTTAAACTTCTAGCTTGTGCCGCAGAAAAGTGAGAACATTCAGTGTAATTTTATAGAAATGCGAGGCAAATTCAATGTTTCAAGTAGCTCAATATAAATGGCACACAAACCATATCCTGTGCCACTGGGCACAACATTTCTTTGCTAGTTAAGGATATTGCGGCTGTATGTCCCTAAAAAAGGGAATTCTGCTCTCTGAGATGTCTAACGATGTAAAAAGAGGAAGATGAGAGTATTTTTCTAAGGTAGATGCTCATCATGTGCCATCAGATAAACTAGAAAATTAAAGCGTACATTCGTATTGTGCCGCTAGAGGTGAAATTCTTGGACCGGCGCAAGACGGACGAAAGCGAAAGCATTTGCCAAGAATGTTTTCATTAATCAAGTTCGGCGCAAGACGAACTTAATTAATGTTCGTGTTAATTATTTGATTTGAAATCTGCTCTGGTGGTTGCCAAAGTTGGAACAAAAGTTGGTGAAATGACTCCTGTTTCCATGTACACGCCCCGCAAATCTGGGGCGATCGTGGCTCAAGAGTTGGGAGTTTGCCTTGTAATCGGAAGGTTGCTTGTTCGAGCCCCGGCTCGGACAGTCTTCGTCATTGTGTCCTTGGGCAAGACACTTCACCTACCGCCTACTGGTGTTGGCCAGAAGGGCCAATGACGCGATATGGCAGCCTTGCTTCTGTCAGTCTGCCCCAGGGCAGCTGTGGCTACAACTGTAGCTTGCCTCTACCTGTGGGTGGATGACTGAGTGTGTAAAGCGCTTTGGGGGACTAGTAAAAGCGCTAAACAAATACAGGTCATTTACATGTAATGTTAAAAATTCATTTTAGAGTAAAAATTGGATCTATGTATGACTGCTTACTGAAGTGTCGTGCATGGTGAGAAGAGGGAAGGAGATTGGACCCAAAATCCAGACTCATCAGGCAGAACTGAACTAAAAACTCAGCTTTAGTGATGGATGGAGGAATAGAAAACTACACTGGGAATACTAACTAAGACTAGAAACACTGGATGAACACAAGAGTGTAAGCAAACTAAACTGGGAAATGTAAGATACACAGAGAACAAAATGAAGACAAGACACCAAAACACAGTAAACACAAAACACTGGAACCCTGACATGAAGTCATCTCAGTGTTTACATTAAAAATTATAAAATGTTTTTGAAAGCAATTTTGACAGCAAATTAAACCGCATGTTATTCAAAGGTTGCAGTGTTGTGGTTCAGTTTCCTGATTTCTTATTTTTTTGTATGTTTTTCACAGATCATCAAACAAACGTAAATATTCAACAAACAATAACACAAGTAAACACAAAATGCAGTTTCTAACTGAAGGTGTTTATTATTAATGTGGTGTATCGCATCTTTGGAAAGCTGAGTTCAATTTCTGCAGCCACATCCCGGACTGATTACTGCCACACCTGTTCTCAGTCAAGAAATCACTTAAATGCAACCTGCCTGACAAAGTAGAGTAGACCAAAAGATCCTCCAAAGCCAGACATCATGCCGTCAGCCAAGGAAATTCAGGTACAAATGAGAAAGAAGGTAATTGAGATCTCTGTCTGGAAAAGGTTATAGAGCCATTTCTAAAGCTGTGGGACTCCAGCGAACCACCGTGAGAGACATTACCACAAAGAAAACATGGAACAGTCTCCCATGGGCAGGAGTGGCTGGCCGACTGAAATTACCCCAAAAGCCCAGCCATGACTCACCGAAGAGGTCACAAAAGACCCCAGAACAACAGCCAAAGAGCTGCAAATCTCATTTGTCTCTTCATGACTCCACCATAAGAAAGAGACTCGGCTAAGATGGCCTGTATCCAAGATGAAAACCACTGCTGAGCAAGAGGAACATGAAGGCTCGTGGACTGATGTGACAAAAGTTTAATTTCTTTGAAAGGTTGATGTGTCCCATTGCATCTGGCACAAAACTACCGCAGCATTTCAGAATAGAGACATGATACCAACAGTAAAACATGGTTGTGGTAGTGTGATGGTCCGGGGCTGTTTTGCTGCCTCGAGACCAGGATGACTTGCTGTGGTCAATGGAACCGTGAATTCTGCTGTTTACCAAAACATCCTGAAGGAAAATGTTCGGCTACCTGTTTGTGACCTCAAGCTGAAGTGCATTTGGGTTCTGCAGCAGGACAAAGATCTAAAACACGCCAGCAAGGCCACCTCTGAATGGCTTAAGGAAAACAAAATGAAGCTTTGGAGATGCTGTGGCATGACAAAAGGTGGTTCATGCTTGAAAACCCTAACATTTTGAAAAGATAAGTGCGACAAATTCCTCCACTGCACTCTAAAAGACTAATTGCCAGTTACTGCAAACGCTCGATTGCAGTTGTTGCTGCAGAATCAGTTTTTAGGTCTAGAGGCCAATTGCTTTTTTACACAGGGCCATGTAGGTTTGGATTTTTTCCCCCTTATATAATAATAAATACCTTCATTTAGAAACTGCATTTTGTGTTTACCTTATCTTTGTCAAATTTTTTTTAAATAAATTACATTTCTTTGATGACCTGAAACATTTAAGTGTGAAAAACATACATACAGTGTTTTTCACATATGGACTGTTATACCCTGGGTCACTGCTAGCTTAGGTCCTAGGTCAGGGGTGGGCAACTCCAGGCCTCGAGGGCTGGTGTCCTGCAGGTTTTAGATCTCACCCTGGGTCAACACACCTGAATTAAACGATTAGTTCATTACCAGGCCTCTGGAGAACTACAAGGCATGTTGAGGAGGTAATTTAGCCATTTAAATCAGCTGTGTTGGATCAAGGACACATCTAAACCCTGCAGGACACCGGCCCTCGAGCCCAACCCTGACCTAGGTAGAAGTCGAAACCTTTAAAAGAGAGATATGGCACTCATTCAACAGAAATGTATGAGAATTTTAGATGAAACAATAGTGGAGAAACTTTTAAAATCATCTTTGTGTGCAAAGCCAATAAACTTTGGCAGAATATTCTGTACATAAAGTTTTTACATCCTGTTGGTCTTTGAAATGAAAGACAATTTATATAATGCTTCAAAAATAATTGTAACTATAAATGCTCAGATGCTTTTCAATATCACAGGATCTCCTTCTAGAAGATGTGATTAGTTTTCATTTAAAATTGTGTTGTTTAGTAACAGCTGCCAAATGTTTGCTTCACACTGATGTGGAGTTGGGATGAAACCATAATTACAAATGCAAAATGTAGCTGACTGCACTGCCCTGCTACATCTGAAATCCCACTTTACACACTGGCCACACCTGCTGACGACGAGGTCAATAAAGTGCATTCGATTAGCAGCGTCTGGCTGCTACTTTCTGTATTTTTGATTTCATTTCTGAGGTCGTGTTTACCTCATTTTAAACCTGCCAAGGACCAGGCTATTGTCATCAACTCCTGATAGGTAAAACCTTGTAAGTGAAAGAGAGTAAACTTCTTTTTTACCATAACTATTAAAATAAACTCTTGTAGGTTACACTAATATAAAAAGATCTGCTTTTGAAATCCAAGAAGAAATGAAGAACTGATGGGAATAAATACCAAAACAAATCGGAACAAAACAACAAATTAGCAAGAAGATTATTATAATCCAGTAAACAACAGACTACTGTCAGCCTGAATATGCAACGAGTATGCAGAGCTCCTGACAGCAGTGCAAAATCACGCCGATAAGCGTTCAGCGAGATACAAACATTCAGTTACTGTTAATTATAGCGTCATCCTCAGGTCCAAATTTCTACTTTATTCAATGCTTCTGAGATGTTTGAGATTAAACATTAAACAGGATGATTTGCTGTAAAAGTAGCTCTATAACAGTACAGATGTAAAACAGTTTGTCAGTATGTTGGTTATCTGCCTGCAGGAGGACTGACAGCCCTCTAACTTAAGCCATCACAGCTGGTACTGTGGTCTAAACCTGTACTTTGGAGAAAGCAGAAGTACAGACTTTTTATTTGACCTTTAACTTTCACCTTAACAGAATTAGCTACATTTCCAAATAATCTCATGTTTTTTTGTTTATTTCAGTGAACATACCTAAACCTTTCATGCTAGTGTTGACGTTATTGCAACTCTGATCAAACTGTTATGGGCAGAAAGCTGTCAAGCATTTGTAATGTCCTACATAATTTTATATGTTGCACTTCCCCCCCCTTTTTGCAGTCTTTGTACATTATTATTGAAAAAAAAGTTTCCTCCCTATGACTGTAACCATGACTGTAAAGCAAAACAAGCACAAACCAGCTAGCAAACAGTGGAAAGTTTGTAAATTATTGTTTCTTTCTGTATTTATTCTCACGTGTTTATGCTAAAGCCCACCAACATAAACCTGCTGAGGCACTTGTTTTTTGGGTGATTCCTTTACTTCCATCTGTCAGTAACAAAAAGCAAATGCAGCTGCAGACTGTTGCCAACATGAGACTCTGAATGACCTCAATGTGTCTCCGTTAAGGAGCACACGCACACACTGACACTGTGTAGCTCACTGGTATTGCATGCACACTCCATCTACAAGCGGCATAACTCTCGGCCACTCTGAAATTATGTTGCTTACTTTGGAGTGAGTATAAAAGGGCAGTTGGCTCTGTCAGCATGCCTTCCTGTCTGCTCTATTTATGCTGCAGTGGTGGATTGTAGAGCTAGAAATTCTACATTTTCGAGATTTATATCCTGGGGTTTTCTGTTTCAGTGAGCTGTAATTTTGTGATTTCAAGAATCTGTCAGGAACTGGGCTGTCTTTTGATCCATACTTATTTTTTTTTTCAACGTCCAGTTAATTATTATTATTTTCTTTCCATGAGGCTCCTTGCTTCTGCCTTGTTTCCTTTTCCTCCTTCCAGCTCCTCTTTCTTTCCCATCTCCTTGTGACAGATGAGTGTGGTCAGAGGTCATGTGTTTGTAATTAGGTGAGCCCTGCCTCAGCACTCGGCCCTGTTTCCTGTTTCTAATCTACAGGGGGAACAGACTGCAGTTCAATCAGCCCTGAAAACAGCTGTTAGCCTCAGGCTCAGCCTTCAAATGCCACAACTTAAATAAAACTGTCTTTAACCTGTCTTCACAGTCTCATAACATTTATCAAAACCTTGTCCTCCACCACACCGGCTCCACACACTGACTTCCTTTTGCTTTGCCTGTTACATAACTGCAGAACGACTAAGACACAGGAATGCTCAAGGCTTCAGAAATGATACACTCATACTGATAACAAGCCCCATTTTTTATGTCCTTTGCTTCTTTTTTTAATAGATTAACTATTTCCAGCATCTTTGGGCCTGTTTCCAACTCACTTTGCTCTTCAGGTGGTTCTTATTACGCTGGTTTAGTCTTTGTGGATTTTTCCAGCCTTCAGTGGTTTATTTCTTCTAAGTCTGTCAGCATAAAAAAACGTTTAATCTAGGGAACCAACATCAGCCGTGACAGAAGCAGTTCATCAACGGATTTACGTTATATGGGAATTTTTTTCTTTTTGATTATTATTTGAGCGCAAACAAATAAAAATGGACGACGATATCTAATGAGTAGCTCTCTTCTTTGTCTTTTTTTACAACTTTACACAAAATGGTACTATTTTCCTCTCCACTGAGGACTGGTGTAATTCTTGTATGCAATAAATGAAGTCATTGATGTCATTAAATGACTCAAATTGAGCTGAAGCAGTTAGCATCATCTACAACTGCCAAAACACACAAAGGGTGTTTTTAGCATCATCTGTTTATTTTGAATGTCTCTCATGGTACCAGCAAATTCAGCCCAAGGTCAGGCTGTGCAGTGCTCACAGAAACTGAAAAAACAAACAAACCAAGAGTTACGTCTCAGCTCTACGCTCTTTAGTTTGCAAAGTTCTTCTAGAAGAACAATGTCTTTTGCATGTCTCCACTTTGGACATTTGGACCAAGTGGCGATATTTGGCCATAATGCACACACTTGATGAAATCTAAACACCACAGATCAACGCAAACACCTCACACCAACTATCAGCACAATGGTGGAGAGGTGATGGTTTGGGCTTGTTTTGCAGTCACAGGACCTGGGCACCTTGGAGTCACTGAGTCAACCAAAAACTCTGTTTACAAAAAAATGTAGAATTGCATCATCGTCTGGGCCGGCAGGTTGAATTTCTTCAGCTGCCTCAGGAAGTACATCCTCTGCTGGGCTTTCTTTATGACAGAGGTGATGGTGGGCTCCCACTTCAGGTCCTGTGTGATGGTGGTACCATGGAAGTGGAATGAGTCCACAGTGGTGATGAGGGTGGCAGTCAGGATGATGGGGGGGGGGGAGTGGGGCTGCGTGCTTCCTGAAGTCCACAGTAATCTCCACTGTCTTCTGGGCATTCAGCACACCAGACGTTCAGCCTCCATCCTGTTGGGCCACAGGTGTCGAACTCCAGGCCTCGAGAGCTGGTGTCCTGCAGCTTTTAGTTGTGTCCTTGATCCAACACAGCTGATTTAAATGGCTAAATTACCTCCTCAACATGTCCTGAAGTTCCCCAGAGGCCTGGTAATGAACTAATCATTTGATTCAGGTGTGTTGACCCAGGGTGACATCTAAAACCAGCAGGACGCCAGCCCTCGAGGCCTGGAGTTTGACACCCCTGCTGTGGGCAGACTCAACCCCGTCCGAGATGAGTCCGATAACTGGTTAGTTTGTAATAGTCTTCAGGTGCTTCAAAGAGCAGGGGGTAAAGTGGAGTTTGTACTGTGTGCGATGATTATTATAGATCATCTAAATGAATCTGTAGCCCACCTTTCTACCTGAAGAATGCTGCCAGACGCAAAATGAGAATTTCATCACTGCAGTGATAGCTGGTGTTTTTCACTCATCGGGGATAATTGGAAGGAAAATGTGTCTCAGTTGCTTGTTCATTGTTTAAGTTTAATGGGATTAGTTGAAACAGCCTGAACCGGACGGTTGTTTTCATGAATCCTGTAAACTTGAAGTTAATTGAGCTTATCGCTTTAACCGACTGTGAGAGTATTTATTTTAAGTGCTGTTGTTGTTAATGGGCAACATAGTGAGCCAGTTTACACACTATGTGTAAAGCTTTTCCCATTAGACTTCTTATTGCCAATAGTTTTGCTGGTTTTGCCACTGGTTCACTGCTGATTTATTTCTCTCTCTAATGGTGCATTTAATTGCCTTTGATGTAAAGAGTATCTTTTACTCAAATATATATTTTAACCCATTTATTTGCACGTAAATATTCTGTCTGTAATGGCAAAACATAGTAGGAAAAGCTAAACCAAACCAAATTAAACCCCTAAAGTACTCATTTGAACTAACAGCTTGCCTGCTGTGCATGTTGGAACAGCCTCCACTAGTCTGGGCTGATGATCCAGGAAAGCTGTCCTGCTTTGTTTCCCATCACAGTTTTCAGATCTCCATCGAAGGCTTAAAGTATTTACAGTGCTGCAGTCTGCCTTTCCTCCCCGAGCCTCCCTGAGGACGGCATTACAGCTAATGGGAGATATATGGCCAAACAGATGGAGCTGGCATGCTGTGGACTCATCCGCTGTCTCTCAGAGTTTGAGATGGGTTTTTGTTTGCTAGTTTGTTTGTTTATTTTAGAAATCTGGCCAGTTTTCAGACTTGATCACAAGTGTCATTCCCCTCATAAGGTTGAGTGGCCAAGCACTAATCTGGAGGGTGCAACATGAAGAGAATTAGACAGGTGAGGAAAATCTTCCAGAATTGTTAACACACAAAAAAGCTCTTTTGAATCTTGACACAGTATAGAGCTCTTCATTTGATATAAAACTACAAGCCCTTTTGTTGCTCACTAATACAAATGAGGAGAGACTTGGTTTGTGAAGGGAATACTGTTTTTATATGTTATATAAACAAACACACGTAGACATACACAGTCCAGACCCAACAGCTTAAGTGGTAAAACATATTAAAGCTATTATAGAAAGCTCATTTACAGACATTTACATAAACTGCTCTGCAGCCTCAAGTCCCTAAAACAATAAACAATAACTGTCAAATACATTCCTGAATTTGATAAAAGCACCGTATGTATTTTCATATGCTGGGAAAGTGGTCAGCTCACCAAAATTACAAAAAGACAATAATGTAAATCCAGTTGTGCAATATTTTCCTGCCACGTCACTGCAAATATAAGCACTCGAGTTGGATTATGATTTTCGTTATGTATGAGAGCAGATGCTCACAGCCATTGTGATCCACTTGAAAAAAAAAACGGGCTGGAGCTCACTAGCAAAGAAGAAATGTGAAGGAGTGAGAATGAGAATGACTCGACCTCAACGATCTCACTGCCGTTAAGTATTTGTAGGTAAATATAATTACAACTGCTTGTTTTGTTTTGACAAACAAATTATGATGTATGCAAATATTTATCTGTATTATTTTTCTTCTTCTTTTGAGATTGAACGACCCACTCTGATTTCTTTTGTATTTGTTTTATTATTGCTCATCTTCCTGTGCCTTGTCCCCGATGTTCGTATTTTGCATTCTCATGCATGACCTCTGAACTGCTCCATGAGCTTTGCCTTTTCCCTGCACCTCATTTGGATCGTTTGCTGTGCTGTCTGATTCTGACAGTGTGATCTCTGACAGTGTTTTGCATTAAAGATTGGGATGTTTGGACTTTTACCTGATGTCTTGTGTTTGGGTGCATCCCTGTAGAATTTGTTCCACAAGAATTCTGCAAATATTTGGTAGCATTTTTGTAATAAAACTCACAACTAAGGGTGTAATTCAATGTATTTTATATGAAATTACAATGTAATTATATTTACCGGCAGGTACATAAGAGGGTAACAAGTCAGGCTTTTGCAAGAAACCTGTAAAGTAATTTTAAGTATTCGGTTACTTGCAGTGAGTAAATTATACTTTGAGTAAATTACAGTATAATGTGTAAAGCCTGGAAGTCAAATGTGTTTAAGTCCCTCCATAACGTAATAATTTCCTGTAAAGCACCTGAGGATATGCAATGCTTAAAATCGACCCTGTTGTCTGTTAGCTGGTGTTTCGTGGAGTTGCATAATGTGTATGCAATCATTTTATATTAGGACAGTGGATCTTTTAGATTCAGCATTTCCATTTCTGCATGGCTCCATACAGATGGTGGAATGGTGGCGGCTGTGGGACATTTTTGTAATTTGGATGAACTGACATTTTAAATTGCTTCTGTGAAAGAGGACATTTGTTTAATGAATAGCCGACTGCCACAATACATTTCACTCTGACAGATTCTATGTTGCTAAGAGGCATCGCACCATAAATGTCACATAAAACTGATTGCACAGATTTTAAACTCCTGAAAAATTGGTGTGACGTCTGATTAAAAAGTACCTGAAAGCAGGTGATCATGGGAAATGGCACAAAAAGTAAGATCTTTGTACGATAAAGTATTTCTAGTACAAAGTAATTATTTAAACTTTTTTCCCCTATGCTGTACCAGTTGTGCCTCCTATTTCCTTTTTCTTTTTAAGGTTTAGATTTAAGCATTTTGGGCAGTCTTTATTTAACAAAACAGCATTTTCCTCTCTGGGTTGAAAGGAATATTTAAGCACCTAAATTGTTTTGTGCGCTAATAAGTACCTGTTTCTTGGCACAAAGTAATATCCCTGGGAAAAAGACTTAGTAATTGGACCCACACAGCCTCTCCATCCTGCCTTCTCCTCACTGGATGCTGGGAGCCACCAGGTATCCGTTGAAGGTGATGTAAACATCCACGTCGTCGCTGTAAATGGCGTTGTCCCGCTCCCTTTTGTAGAGCCGCACCCAGACCTCGTCATTCAGAGCCAGATCCAGCATGACGCTCTGACTCTGCATGATGGACCGCTCGCTGGGCTGAGCGTACAGGATCACCTGCTCCTTGTCGTTGTGCATCAGGTGGAGGTATGTCTCCTTAAAGTTCCACGTGTGGATATTGACGTTGAAGAAGTAGATCCCGGGCACGTAGCAGTAGAACTTGCCTTTGAACATGTTAAAGTGCTCGTAGAGGTTGACAAACACAGTGTCAAACACCAGCGCCTGGTAGTAGTCCAGGCTGTGCAGGGATTTGCGGCGTCCCACAGAGAAAGAAGAGTGAGGGATCTTGCAGGCGTCTCCGGGTGCACCTGCTTGGCCTTTGCTGCCTTTAGGGCCCATGGGGCCTCGGTAGCCAGGAGCGCCCTCCAGACCTGGTTTTCCGGGTGTACCTTTGTCTCCTTTGTCTCCTTTATCACCTAAAGGGACAAAATGAAACATGAACAGGGAGGAAGACAGAAAACCCACACGCGTGACTTGCATGTTTGAATATTTTAACCCTTTAAAGCCTGAACCATGAAATTATTGCCAGAAAATTCTATATTCTTGAAAATATAGTGTTTAGTAAACCTTCTGATGAAATCTTTCATTTTTAAATTTCATAAATGATTTTATATGAGTAGAAGTCTCAAAAACTCACAGGCTCAACACATGTATCAAATGTGATACACTTGGCTTAACAGGGTTAAAAGTAAAGCTCTTAACAGACATTTTAATAAAGAAGAGGTTAGCTTTTGCAAAGTGAGATATACTACTGCTCACTGTACCCATTAATAGCAAAGGCATGTCAAGACCACATTAATTTATTCCCAGCTGGCTGCACCAGATGTTTCTTTCTTCCAAGAACTCAAAGTGATCTTGCCATTTAGCAAAGTGCAGCATTTAGTTGGATTCAAAGATTTTCTCTCAACTCTTCCATTTTCAGGTCTCCGTTTTATTGTGCGCACAGTACCTGCCTGAACTTTTTCATAGTGGCTACAAATCTAGAAGCAGCAACAAATTCCAGTAAACCTTTTATATCTGACATTTCAAATCCTGCTTATAAATCTAAAGGAACTCTTTCATTCAAAGTAGTGCTTATTTTAAACTTGACCTCCTCGTGGACTTTAAGACGAAATGTTCGGGTAGACCTTGTGAGGACAGCATGTCTGTAAAAAGCAGTTTGTTTCCAGAATCTACTGCCTCATTAAATTTGAAGTAATCACAGCCAAAGACCAGAAGGAACTGTAATCATTTCAGTTAAACACATTTATTTCTCCTTTTTCTGCTGCTGTTCTAGGCATCTGAAGGTGAACTACTACTGCTGACACCCTGAGACAGCACATGAGCTCTACTGGAGGAATGAGCATCATTCTTCTAAAACTGACTTGGAGCTTTCGTGATGACGCACTGTTTCATAAAATCTCCCTTAAAAGAACAAGTAGGGGTTGGTGCAATCCAAAGGTATCAAAATGGTCATCTAGCCTTGCTTCCTTCAAATTGCCTCCCTTTTGGCCATACAAACTGATTGGTGTATGAATTAAATGCACCAATCAGTCATAACATAACAACACCACCTGTCTAATATTGTGTTGGCCCCCCTTTTGCTGCTAAATCTTCCCTGACCCATCAAGGCACGGACTCCACTAGACTCCTGAAGGTGTGCTGTGGTATCTTGCGCCAAAATGTTAGCAGCAGACACTTTATGTCCTGGAAGTTGCTAGGTGCGACCTCCGTGGATTGGCCTTGTTTGTCCAGCACATCACACAGTCGCTCAATTAAATTGAGATCTGGGGAATTTGGAGTTCAAGCCAACACCCCAAACTCGTTGTTGTGCTCCTCAAACCATTCATGAAGAACTTTTGCTTTGTGGCAGGGAGCATTATCCTGCTGGATGAGCCTCCAGTCATCAGGGAACACCATTTCCATGAAAGGGTGTACATGGTCTGTAGCAGTGCTTAGGTAGGTGGTACAAGGTTTCTCAGCAGAACATTGCCCATCACACTGCCTCTGCCAGCTTGTCTTCTTCCCATAGTGCATCACTCTCACACTGCCATCTGCTTGATTTAAAAGAAAACGTGATTCATGAGACCAGGTCATCTTCTTCCATTGCTCTGGTATCCAGTTCTGTTACTCACATACCCATTGTTTCCAGGAGTCAGCATGGTCACCCTGATTGGTGGCTGTACAGTCTTCTACATAACAGCCTGCGATGCACTGACATCTTTCTATCAAAAACAGCATTACATTTTTAAGCTACAGTAGCTCATCGGTTGGATTGGACCAAAAGGACCAGCCTTCGCTCCCCACGTGCATCAGTGAGCCTTGGCTGCCCACGACCGTGTCGCTGGTTCACTACTAGAACACTTTTGATAGATTGATAGACTGACCACTGCAGACCAGGAACACCACACAAGAGCTGCAATTTTGAAGATGCTCTGACCAAGTCATCGCAGTATGGCCCTTCTATCAAGCACATGAACTGTGAGAACACAATGTTTTCTTGCTCCCTAATATATCCCAGCCACTAGCAGGTGAAAAGATAATCAGTTTTATTCACTTCATCACTTTACCTGATTGGTGCATGTTCAGCTTAAAATATGTTTTTAAAAAAATTACTTGGATATTATTTTCCTAGTTTTTATTTGCTCTTTTCTTGTTTATATCTGTCTTCCCTGGATTCTGCTAAGCTGCCACCACACGCCACCAAAACGTCCTCTTGATTTTAAATTTAAATGCGATGTGACAACAAGCTCTAAAAATGATTAATGCAATTTTGTGACTACTGACTGAAATGTCTCTATTTAAGCGAACATTTTGAGTGGTGCTATTATTCCCGAAACACAAGAGAATACTTTTGAGCTGATTGTACATTTGCATGTCAAGTGACACTGCTTATTCGGTAAGCCTTCCTACATGCCATCACCATATCGCTGTGGAACAGCTGTAAAAAGATGTGAGCCAAGAAAAGGCTCAGGCATACATAAACAGAAGCTAATTTAGGAGCAGTGCAGCTTACTGAAATTATGGGATGAAAAGTGGGTGACCATTTTCACTTTCAGCTGACAGCAGAGTTGGCTCAAATCTATCTATCATCAAGGATCTACGTGAAACTTTATTACAGCAATATTCTAGGCCAATTCGAAGATGGCTTGACAAGCCTAAAGGCAAGCACTTGTGCTCCCTATTTTCTGCCATACATACTGACTGGCCGCTTCATTACACCTATTCAACTGCTCGTTAATGCAAATATCTAATCAGCCTGTCACATGGAGGAAGCCTAGTGCATTTAGGAATGTAGACGTGGTCGAGACAACCTGCTGAGTTTAAAACTGAGAATCAGAATGGAGAAGAAAGATGATTTACGTGACTCTAAAACTGGCATTAGTTCTAGATGGGCTGATTATTGCAGAAACTGATGATCTTCTGGGATTTTCCAAAACAACCATCTGTAGGGTTTACAGAGAATGGTCCAAAACAGAGAAAATATCCAGTGAACAGCAGTTCTCTGGGTGAAACTGACTTGTTAATGTCAGAGGTCAGCGGGAAATGGCCACACAGCTTTGAGCTGATAAGAAGGCAACAGTAACTCAAAAAAACATTAATCACAACCAAGGAATGCAGAGATGCTTCTCTGAATGCACAACAGACATGTTGTGCATTCCCTTGCAGCAGAATGGCTACAGCAGCAAAGGAGCACAGTGTGGGCTTTTGGCTACAATTTTTGACACAGGCTCACCAAAATCGGTCAATAGAAGATTGAAAAAATGTTGCCTGGTCTGATGAATCTCAATCTCAATTTCTGATGCAACTTTCAGATGGTCAGAACTTGGCGTAAACAACATGAAACTATGGCTCCATCCTGCCTTGTACTGTCCCAATCAAAAATTTAAGACCACTTAAAAAATGGCAGAAAATCATATTTTGCATTGTTGGATCTTGACAAGGTTCCAAGCAGAGCTTCAACATGCAACAAGAAGAAATGGGAGTGAGACAAAACATATTTTGAGCATGCAATTTATTAGAAACAACGTTTAAACGGAAACAGGCTGTTTATCAAAAGTTTAGGACCACATGCCAAGAGTTCATGATCAAGAGTTCAGGCTAGTGGTGTTAACTGTTTGGAAGATACTGGGGATCATATTATTGGTTGGGTTTTCTCCTAAATACTGTAGTGCCTGTACAAAGAGATTACACTATAGCTTTTAGAAAAAAAACTGGTGTATGATAGTTTCGTCAGTTTTGAGAGGCTCTGAGGTTATAGGGTGATAAAAAGAAACCTGTAAATATGACTTTCTTGCGAAGTCTTGCTGAGCTTGCTCTGCATTATTTTAGGCAACTAAAACTTCAGTTATGAGTTAAACACCTCTGGGATCGCTAAACCCCACAGGAAGAAGCCACAGTGCTTCCCTCTTTAACCATGACCAACACTTCCTGTAGAGGTAAGCACTGCTCATCCTCTCCACAGAGCCACAGTGACGTCTCCAGCTGTGACCAGCGTCCAAGCAAAAAAGTCCCGAGCAGAGTTACAGCAGTTTCCACAAACAGTAGCTTAGCAGCACATCTGGTCACAATGACCTACAGTGAGTGACTTATCCGGCAATAATACACAGTTACTGTTACATGTTGCAAAATACTTAGATGAGAAAAAACCCATTGTTTCTTTGGTTTGGAAACCTTTACATGTTTTTTAACCTATTTTTAACAAAAAATAAAAATATAAAAAAATATAATGGCAAACAAGGAAATGGTTCTAAGTGTGAAATATACACGTTTACGTCATGGGTTTTAATTTAATTACTAACTTTCATGTGCTCATTTTAATACATACACTATATACAACATAGAATAGTATTTTAAATATCACTAAGACTTGCTGTTGCTCTTCTTGTAGGCAAATATAGGTCTATGACACTGTAGGTTTAGGATATTACGATCAGATGGTTATGAGTCACTGAATGTCTGGAAAAAGATCACAGACGTTGCTCCTTTCCCAGGCCCGAGGCCTCAAAAGTAGTATACATGGCGGTATGGGCGGAGATTGTAACAGCAGTTACAAGTGGAAAGTTGAAGAGATGAGAATTGCTGCACAGATTCAGGAATGACTGCAACAATAAACTTGTTATCAAAGAGAGTCACATGCACTTAAAAAAGCACCAATTAGCCAATGGTATTGTTGCTTTTCTTTACAACTATGCAGCTGGAATGTGGACACTGCTGTTCCATGTATCAAGTACATCAAGCAACACTTCTTTTTATTTGCTTTTGATTTACTTGGGATGAATCTAGAGTCCGAAAGTGGATCAAGACCCACAAGTTGAGCAACTTAAAAGATAAATTTTAGATAAACATGTTAATTTGGGAACTGAAAGTACACTGACACTGAAAGCAGCAAACGTTAAACTGCAGGGTTTCATAGAAACAAACATAAGATCCTATTACTAAAATTAAGCAACATTGCACGACACCAAGACTTAACTCCAAAGTCATGCATTTTGGAATCAACTTGACAGAAAGGCAGACATGAAAGGTCAGAGGTCAAATGTGACCTGATAATTGGATGGAAACTATAACGTGTATTTAAACAATACCTAAATGTTGCAAATACAAACTAAGGCAACAGATTTTTAAGCATACTTTTAGAGATAAAAGACATTTTATGAAAGTTTGGTCTTATTTGACCTTGAAGAAGCCGTCAGAGGCACAAAGTAATTATTATGATGGCTAATATGTTAGGATGAGTGACAAGCCCTGATCAGAAGACCTGTGAGTCCTGCTGGTGACATATGGATACAAACGTTTGCTAATATAGGTGGGCGATTCACCATGCACAGCCCTAAAGGTGAACAACAGAACTTTTTCCCCGAGTGCAGTCAACTGACACTGAAGAAATCACCTGAATGTTGCATTTTCAGTCAGTCATCCAGGTGATTTCTTCAGTGTCAGTTGACTGCAGGTTTCCCCAACCTTATAAAAAGTACATTATAGGCCGTGAGTTCAGTATTATGATCATTAATATACAAATTGTCATGACCTTTGATGAATGGCCATGAGTACCATTCACAGAGAGCTGGTTAAATGCTGCAGTTGTAAGATGTTTCAAAATGCACCATTAGGCCCCCTACTTGTTTCTACCAATAAAAACACAATGTCCAGATGAACAGAATCAGGTTTCTGGGATTTTGAGGATGGATCAAGACACCAAATTAACTTTTCAATGTAATGCTACTAAAGGAAAATGTGTGGGTGTAAATTCTGATTTGCCCGTGACTGAAGGTTCGTGTTTCTTTTGAGAAATTTGGCAAACTGAGATTGACTTACTGACTATGGTTACACTGTTTGAGTAAAACCAACAGCACATACTGCTGCATTTTTGATCATGCACTTAGTTCAGTTTGCTTGCTGTGCAACGCAAAGTTGCTTCACATTTTGACTTCCCACTGAGTCCATGAAATTACAGTTGGACTTCGATGAGGAAAGTTGTGACATGGCACAAAAACACTTGAACTGTGTTTGCATGTGAGAAGCTTAATGATAGACCAGCAGAGACATTTTTGTGGTTCAATGGTTGGACTGGTTTACGGGCTGATCGTGGGTCAGAACAGACTTGGCACGTCCGGTAATCAAAGAACCAACAGATAAAACAACAGAGTGATGACACATCATCTGGATCGCTCTGGCTGAGTTGGCTGACTGACTTATCATATTAAACACACATGTTCTTGCAAATCCCTCTCCAACTCGATCTCTTGCATTGGGAAATCCCACTGATTCCCACTTTTTAACCCCACTGATTCTCTCACAACACTTCCCCCTCTTTCTCTTACCTTCATTGTGTGTGTGTATATATATATATATATATATATATATATATATATATATATATATATATATATATATACACTAGTATGTGCACGCACAGATAAAGCCACACAGATGCACAAACACTGACACTCAAAGTCTTCACTGTTGGCCTTCCTCACTGCCTGCAGTAACAGTAACTCAAACAAGCTGTCATGGATTTGACTGTGTAATCAGGTGTAGTAAGCACAGGATCCACAGTGTTTATAGGACGGCAGATTAAGGAGTCAAACTGGACCACTTCCAAGTTTTATTTAATCTGCTTCTTTTTAATTTAAAGTGGGCCTGAGGTTAGTAGGACATGTTTTGTTGGTCCTTTTCCCCCACGTTCTGCTTGATGTGTGTCTATAGCTGTGTAACCGAGCCCACGTTTACTGGTGTTAATTTGTGGTTATTGAAGTAACCACGGTTTTGGTTTTTTAAAGAAAATACACAATGTAGGAACAATTTGCTCGGAAATATTTGTGATGTTGAAAGTGGGTTGTGACAAAGAGCTTTAAGATCAGGTAAGCTTTAAGGTTTCTCACATTTATTTTAATATTGCCCTGTAATTGGTAAGTATTAGTAGAAGCTAGTGCAACAAGACAACCTAGGACTTTTTGGACCACTGAAAATCTGGGACACCAAAGTAACTGCCTGCTTATTTGGCAATGCAGTCTAGAGCCTGGTGAATTATACTGTGGCAAGCATTGTTTTTCTCTCTCTAAATGGGTCATTTTGTAGTGTAATTATCTTTGAGTTTAGTTTAGACCAAGTCTGAGTATCCTGCAGCCCGTTTCAAATGAAGTTGCCCATTCTCTTAAAACTCATTGCACGAATATCAGGTTCAGGTTAGATGCAGTCCAGAATTGGATGTATGGTCAACCTGCCATTGGTTCAAACTCTGAACCCCATGAAGACTCTTAGTAACCTCCAGTAACACAGTACCATGTAAGTCAGAGGTAACAGACAGGGAACAGTCTGTTTATGTAGACTCCAAGTTAAAATGTCTTTACTGCAGAAACAAACATGTTTAGAGGAAGATACATAAAAAATACTAGCAGCCACCAGTGCTGGTCCTCAGTAGATACGAAGTCGGGTGTTCATGCTACCCACCCATCCAGCTGGCACGTTGGCAACAATACCCCTCGGTCTGTTTAAATCAGTGAACTGGACCTCTTTGATGTTTGTGGCGTTGGTGCTTTTATTAAATATTTGCAACTGTATTAAAAGTAATATTATTTGCCCAGTTACCGAACAGAATATCCAAGAAGTCTGTGATGGCCAGTATGTTGCCTGGATTCCTGACTATCTATCAGAGAGGCCTCTATGTGGCAGAAGACAGGAGACTTTACTATACAGTTTATAGCTGTATATATTATTGTGACGTGCTTTTTAACAAACTGCAAACTTCCCTCGTTTGGCCTTTGAGCTTTGGCTTGTTGACTGATGCATTTATTATAACAAAATGTCATTCCACCTTAATGAAATCCTTGCATACATTCATATTTTGATGCTGATATACATTTCCTACCACAGATACTGTGAAAAGCCACCATTGTCACTAGTATTTGGCTGCCTGCTGCTTTACAAAATGTTAAAAAGCGGCTGATTTTTGAAGTGGTTCCAGATTCCTTCTGTTGCGCGAGTATCTAATTTCCTTTTCACTGACAATCTCTCATTTTACTCTCAGTTCCACTTAGCCATCACTGCATGGCTACACTTAGTAGCTCTATTCCATTATTATAGATATGTGATTACTCTCCTGATTAAGGAGTACACACACACACACACACACACACACACACACACACACACACACACACACACACACACACACACACACACACACACACACACACACCTGGAAAAGGAAAAGCGCAGACTTTGTAAATGCAGCTTAAAATAGAGCCCTCGTAGTACACACTTTAAAGAGTGAATGATTTTTTTTTAGTAAATTAACAAGCAACGATTCTCCAGTCATGGTATCATTTGCATGATTGACCATCAAAGTGAAGCTGCAATTATCAACTGAACGCAGTCTGTAATCAGCAGTGTTTCAGAGCTTAACAGATGCTTTTCAAGTCCCTGGTACCTTTGAGGATGGTCATGTTAATGACAGTTCGGACTTCAGGCATTTGATACTGAGCCGTGGCTGCGGGAGAATCTTGCTGGTCGCAGCATCGTCTGCAGAGTCTGGAAGGAGACCTGGAGGGGGAGGGGACACAGCAAACCAAGGGAAGGAGCAACAGCAGCCCAAAACACCCCGACAACATGGCTGTCTCAACCTGAGGATGGAAGGAAAGAAAAGAAATAAGCAATCAAAATAATGGTAATGCTCCAGGACAATGTTAAACTGTATGTCCATATGAGGCCACAGTGATGGCAGATGTTTACAGATGCATGCAACTTTATGGCTCATATAATAATAATGGTGTTTTTACTCTCTGATAAAGAGGAATTTGAAAGTGAAAAACGATCAGCCCCCAAACCAACATTTTTTGGTTAGTTATGTTGTTTGTTGGTGTGCCGTATTTTTCACATTCCTGTGGAAATCTGGTCTATAAATCTGGACTGTAACTGCATCTTCTCAGGAGACAATGATATTGACAGTATTTCTCAGGTTTCTCTTGCAGCCCTTATTAGCCATTGTGCACCTACATTTAGTGATCTATACAAGATGTAATATACTACAATGCAATTTTACCATGACATTGTGGTTTTAGAGTTGCAGCAAGAAGTATTCAAAAACAAAGGCTTGAAAAAACCGTACTACTTCTTAAAAGTATGTTTGGCATTTTGAAATGTAAGAACTTAAGGTCAACTTGACAGACCAGATTATGTTATTTTAGGATTATCGTATAGTATCCAGAGGATCAAGAAGTGAAATATAAGCCTTTCTATAGACTAAAAACAAGAGTGAGAAAGTTTTCTGAGGCTGGAACTTTGATCACAATATAAAACAAAATTAATATTTTGGTTGAGAATCTTTTCAAAGCTGTTCACTACAAATGAAACTTGACTACATAATTGAAGGTTATGAAGAAAAAGACCCAAATGTGTCCATCATTATGTGCCTGTGTAACAGTAACCATAGCACAGACAATATGACACTTGATTGATGCTTTACCCAGAGTGCTTTATGGTAACGTGAGTACATATGTTTCCAAGATGCACAACCCAGAGTCAGCCAGACCCTCCCACCCCGAAACTGTAACCACTGAGAAACACAAGACCATAAAATCCATCTGGTTAAAAGGGGAATGCTACAATCTTTTCCTTTGAGCTTCCTTACACAACTAGAGACACAAACTTTGATGTTATATTAAATAAAAATCTCAAGATTAGTCTACATTGGGTTCTACAGTGAGCCCTAAGGAGCAGGGGATGTAACACTGACCAACTGACTGGTGGACAGTGAGCACCCCTCATGATGGATCTCAGCACATTTTGTTTTCTGCTGCCCTCAGCCTGGTTCTGCTCAAGGTTTCTTCCTGTTAAAAGGGAGATTTTCCTTCCCACCATCACCAAGTGCTAGCTCATAGGGGGTCATCTGGCTTTTGTCTTTATTATTGTATTATCTTTGCTTTGCTCGAGGCAGCTGTTGTTGTGATTTGGCACTATAAAAAATTAAATTGAACTGGAAACAATTGCCCAGTTTGTTGTTAACTACATATTGGCGCCTGTGGCTCAGGAATTAGAGCAGGCCATCTACATACTTAAAGGTTGGTTGATTGATCCCTGGCTGTTCCAGTCTGCATGCCAAAGTATCCTTGATACTGAACCCTGATTTGCTTCTGAATGACACATGTTGTATAAAGTGCTTTGAGTGCTCGTTTTCCCTAACATGACCAGCAACAGAAAATAGTCCATCAACAATTAATCAATAAAAATCTGAATATTGATCTAATATTTTTCCATTTACATGTGTTGTAATTTTCTGTTTTCTCAGAGAAGCATCTAAGTCTCTGAAAAAAGTCTTAATAAAAAACTTTATTTGATAGAATTAGAGGCCTGCTGCTGCAGGAAATGAAGCCCATGAGAGTTGTATTCTTAGGCCATAAAAACAAAACTGCATGTGCTTGTCTGGTCTGCATTTTTCACCTTTTCCTCTCATTCGCTCTTATCTATTTCATTTTCATCCTCAAACGCAACGCCTCTGAAAAGGAAAAGCATAACAGAACGAGAGGAAATGTTTGTGTGAGAAAGGAGAAAACTGAGGAAATGAAATAAACAGGGAAGAGACAGATGAGAGATTCCCTGAGGTTTTTACAGTGATGGATGAATGTTAAAAGGATTTGAGATGACAGATGGCGCATGACTGTGAGAAAAATGAAATAACTGGAGCGCTGCCCCAACGTTTTTATCTGACTACTGATAGTAAAATATAACAGTTATTATCTGCCTCGCTATTACAGCCTGTCAGATGTCACGCAACGCATCTCTGCTCTGTTCTCCAACATGTCTGAAAAATTAGGCTCAGATTTATCATATGAATTTGTATTTCTGTCATTTTGGCAATATTCTGCGGCAAATGCAACAAGAAATGGCCTTCGGTTCCTTTTAAAGACAATCCAGACTAAAGCTGTATTTCTGTCACAAAGCAGTAACCATAAGAAGAGGATGAGTGGTGCAGCTTGAAAGTGCTTACGTTGGAACGTTGAGCTGGTGTGGAAAATCCAAGTGATTATTTGGATTTTTTTCTTGGAAAGCTGTCAACTGTGGATTCACTGCAGTTGACACACAAAAAATATATATTTTGCAGACTTCAAAGAATCCCACATGCTACTGTATATTTGCTCTCCAGTTACCAGAGTGTCCCTGAATGGGTGGCTTATTTTTACAGTGTCACAGGAACGCAGTGCACAGGACAGGGAAGCACTCAGCAGGCACTCTGCTTGACTGACTGGCAACCTGTCAGCTTATAAAAAGCCAACCCTTAGTGACAGGAAGTAATATTTCTACAGTCCCAAGATAGGAAACACTTGTTGAAATTATAGGTTTTGGTCAGTGGAGGCAGTGCCCAGCCGCTGTGCACCGAGATGAAGAAAAGATGCATCTTCTTGGGTTTTCTGAAGCAGCTTTTGCACCTCAACCTTAGATATTGAGAAGAATCGTGTCATTCTGATGTCCTTTCTCTCATGTGGCGTGCAGAAGGAAACATATGTGTTCTCACTAATGTAGGACTGAACACAGAGACAAGGACACTCACTCACACCTATGGCTCATTCAGAAGCATGAGCTGATATCTCTGTGTTGGTGTTGCTCTTATATTATGACACTAGCACTGGTCAAGGATCAACTGGCAGCAGCCAAGAAGTTAGCTAACGTACTTAAAAACTATCGCTAGCAAACCTACATTTGGCCAACAACAAAGCAAACTAAATAAAATATTTGTTCGTTGTATAAATGAATGAAGAAAATGCTTAAAATGTTGACCATTTGTTCTTAAAGAGAGTTTTATATAAAACTCAAAGTTATGACATTACAAAAATTACAATTACAATGTTGATCCTGGACCAACATTATTATGATGGGAACAACACCAACACGGGGATATCAGATACATCCATTTAGAATTAGCATTTCACCTGTAACAAGCATGTGTTTGCACTGTGAGCGAAAACCAAAGTTACCAGAAAGGACCAACACAGGCAGGAGGAGAACGTGTGTACCTCTGTCTTAACAAGTCCTAAAACAGTTCAGGGCTCCAGCGTGTTCATGAAAACAGCCTGAACAGGTCAAAACTTCAGCAATATTTGTGCCATATAAAAATACTGTACAAATGCCTACATGCATATCAGCGAACCAACTAGAGGGACTATCATGGTGTGTGTCCTACGTAGCGCCTATGCATAGCTTTTCAGACCATGTCCACATATTGTAGCTATTAACTATCACCAGGGGGCAGTGTCTGTGGGGCTCACTATTAAACCAATCAGCTTTTGACCCATGTATGCCATCCTCACCTTCAGGCCAGCACTGTTGCTTTTTGTAGGACTGCATGCAACCACATACGTATAGGATGCATATCTCACATCCTTCACCCTGATAGCTGAATATCAACACAAATGAACACCAACAAGGTTATATCAATTCTGCTTCAAAGGATGGGTTGGAAATGTGATCATGTGGCTTCAGGCCAATCATTGTAAATGGCAAAGGTGAGGGTCGAGCATGGGTAGCAACATTATTTGATGCATGAGTGCATTTAAAGGTATTGTTTAGGATTTGCCCCTAAAAGTACCACTTGAGGTCCTCCACGTTGGTCTAACTTGGTATATCTCATCCACTACTCACCCGATTGGCAAGAATATTTATTTATTTACTGATTGATTGATTTTTAATAATTAATATCATGGTCTCCAAAAAATGAAGTGACATTTCCTCCAGCACCATGTGTTATCCTTTTGTGGCTTTTGGTAACACGTCTTGGCATGACCGTAACATTTGTCACAGATCTCCGTGGCAGAGGATGCAGCCAGTTCTTACTAAATTGCTTGTTGCAGTTTCAGAATCAAATCTCCACCTGTCTTTAATAAGTTCTACATTTACATGCTTAGGTTTTTGAAAACTAATGACCACATTAATGACCTGCCTTACTGAAGACTATGTGGTAACCTTCCATTCAGTGTGTTTCTGCATTTTGGCAAAATTTGAAAATACTGCAGAAATGTTAAGGGGGATAAACAGAAACATGAGTTACACTTGAAGATTTCGGGCAAACACACAGCAGGCTGACACACCCTTGGCCTTATTTTATTATGCAACATGCTGTCAAATTGATTAGGCCACACGTTCAGCTTGCTTTAAGGCAGGAAAAGAAAGTGTGCAACAGACGTTTTAAAGTTACTGAAAGCTTTGCAACTACAAAGGCAATAACAATTAGTCAGATTTTATAGCTGGTTTAATATCATCAAACGGGAACAAAAATTAATCTCTTACATCATACTCTACCAACAAACATCACCCCAATGCGTGCCTGCGTGTGTGTGCGCGCGTGTGTGTCTGTGAATCATAACAAGTAACAACCACTAATCAGCTGATCAACACACACTGCACTCATGCAGCTGTTATAATGAATTGGTTTAAGAAGCCACGTCTACAACGCCAGAGCATCAACTTGGCATGCATCTGCACTCCGGATAAAGCACATACGCGCGCACACGCACTCAATGTCGGGCAGTAGGCCGGCGCGTGAGAGCGTGCGCGGTGATATAGCTGCCGGGGTAAGTTTGCAAAAGAAAAAAAAAGCTACTGCTGAGTTGGCGACTTGTGAATAACTTCTTCAGCCTCTGCACGTCTCTGCAAGCGCACCGCCGGCTGCTTTTTTCTTTACCTTCATTCACCGTTTCTTTTCCTTTTTTTTTGTACAGCATTACGATGCAGAGTCGGTCGATTGTCATAAAGTCGCTGCCACATCTTGTCAGAGTGTCTGGTCGCTTTTCTTACCTGCAGGAGTCTCAGACGAGGAGGAAAAGCAGACTGCTGGTGTCAGACTGAGAGGAGGAACAACTGAGAAGAAACCTCTCTCACTCTCTCTCCTATACACACACATTCCTCCCTCCCACTCCTGTATATAACCTACCCTCACACACACACAGCACAACAAATCCTCCTCTTTCATCAAATAACATAAAGTCAGTGTTACTCCCTTCTCCCTGGTGTGTTCATTTCCTGCAGCCCCTCCTCCACACAATCTCTCTCTCCTTAAACTCCAGATCCATCATTCTTACTTAACAGAGAGTCAAGATAGCTGCGTTTCCATCCAGGAGTTTTATAACAGGGAGCTCAAAGTGGCACGAGGAGCTGTCACCACCCAAACTCTAATATAGGTCATCGCTCTCCTCTGTTCAGGCAGCGCAGATGCCCATGACTCAGATTCTGGACTGCAGCAACATACTTTCATTTAATTTGTTCCATTTCAAAACTATCACCGTCATAAAGTCCTGCTGTAGCTGCTGTTAAGACTGTGAAAATGCATAACCAGCATTTTCTTTTCTAAAACATGTGCTGCAGAATATCAGAATGAATTCAGCAGGCATGGGAGTATCTATCATCTGGGTGTCCTGGTGGTCCAAGCGCATGTGTGCACAAAATAAATAATTTAGCCAATTTAGATTCTGTTTATTTTGTTTTATTGGTATATCAAATTGTTCTAGTTCTTAACAAAAATGTTATTGACATTTTCTTGGTGTCTTTAAAAAACAACATTACTAAAAGTGGCAGGCAGCCATGAAAATCATAGGTCAGACAGCTCATCAAAGACCTCAGTCCCTTTATGGATAGTGTGTTACAATAAGCCTGGGGAATTTCGTGTGACCCAACTCACATCCTGTTCTCACAATATGAACTTTGTACTTTCTGGCAGAAGATACAAAGTTCCACACTGTAAGTTTGACAGACTGAAAGTCATCAGTTGCTTGTTCAATTGATGCTCTGAACAGCACTGTGTAGTGTGGAGGTCATTGGGTGAGAGCAACCTATCAGTTACACGTACAATTATTGTTCATGTTGATTAGTGTTATTAAAATGTGATTTGTTGTGATTGGTATTCTTGGTAGTTTTAAAGGCTGTACTGTAAACTTGGATTTGAAGTCCAAAAGTCCAAAACTCCTCCTTAGGGATCATAAAGTAAACACATTCTGAAACACCAAATGGGTGGCTTCCATGCCCAGTGAGAAACCACTGTTCTCAGAGGTTTCAGTCAGCTGATATTGCAGTGCAAAGACTGAAAAAGAGCTGATAGCAGTGAAAGTGAGCTCTTAACTAAGCAGCAACCCGAATGGCAGAAAAATGAAGCCAGTGCAGACCTACCAAAAATTATGGTTCCTCCAAAAGCCAGCTGAGGCCGGCTGCACACACAGGACTCTGTCCCCATCTCACGTCTTTAGCTATGAAAATAACGTATTTACATCCTGGTACAAAATGCTGGTCTCTGTAGTTCAAATCGCTATTGCTATCATCAGCTAATAATTTAGCTCTTCACCTGTACAAACAAGGTCATTCCTGTTTCTCAAAAGAACATTTTGCTCATGCTGAGGCCTGGATGGTGTTGTGTAGATTTCTACAAACTGAGAGCTAAGTTCATTGGATGCCAAACTATCGATCCATCTCTTTTGTAAACTGGAAGCTGTGACCAGATGTCACAGAGCGAGAGGCGGGTTACAGCATGGACAGCTCGCCAGTCTATCACAGGGGCCACAGTGGACATCTGTATCCTCCGTGTCTTCCCTCACTTTAACTGTTAATAATGTTCACCTTCCAGATATGATCTTTGTGTGTGCCTTATCAGTTACTGCCATGACAGTGGTCTCAGATGAGCTTTCTTCTCTTGAGATAGGTATAAACTGGTGTTTCAAATCCATCAGGGGTGAAGCACAGTGACTCTGGTAAAGGGAAGATAGATACCCTGCAGCTTTTTTGTCCAAGGCCTCAAATTACCTTTCTCCTGGAGGAAAGGGTGACAGAGTTTGGTTAAATGGTGATTCTAAATTAGCCATAGGATTGAATGTGAGTGTTAAGGGTTGGCTGTCTCCTTGTCTTAGCCCTACAGACTGGCAACCTGTTCAGGGTGTACCTCTTGCCCCATACAACCCAGAACTGGCTAAGTGGAAGAAAATGGATGGAAGGATGGATGAGTATTAACTAGGAACCATGATGCAAACCATGCCAAAAAATTGATTCTGTTCATCTGGATGCAGACGTCACTCATCCAAGTGACTTCTTCAAACTTCTTAAGTCTCTGGAGACTGGAGAAGTCACTTGGATGAGTGACAAAACGTTTTTTTCACTGAAAACGCTGCATCCAGATCAACAGAATCAACTTTTTGGGATTTCCTCAAATAAGTCCATTTGAATGAATCCACTGCCCCACCATTTAGGCCACCTGATTAGGCACCTTCCTTCAAGCCAAATACATGAAAGCATTATGGAGCTTTTATTTCCCCAGGTCTACTCTACAGTTTTCTGTTTGTCAGTTATCTTGCTTTCATTCTCAAGTGGTAACACCTTTACTTTGGAAAAAAGATCCTCTGCCTTTGCTAGTCTGGCTAGAATCATTAACAGACATGATTAGCTTGGGTGTTTTTGTTTTTGGGTGAAATAAATTAGCCTAGTGCATCTGTGCTCAGAGAAGCATTCATTTAGGCTATCTCTGTAAGATCAACAGAGGGGAAATTCCCTGCTATTAGCACTGATTAGAGCCAAAAGTGAAAGTAAGTAAGTAATAAAGTCACTTTTTAGTTGCCTCTACCTGAAACCAGCTAGTACTTAGCACACTCTTTGGATAACACCCACACAAAAGGATAGCTGTGATGGTAAAAACAGCTAATTATAAAGCAAGCGTACCCAGGTGCTGTTTTATAAAGATCCTTTGCCTTTGATCCGTTCTCTTTTACCAGGTCCCTGCTTCACTGAACTCCTTCATGACGCTTCAGCAGCAAACGCGGTCAGAGGCTTTTAAAACCCTAAGTACACCCAGCTTACAGGCTTAGTGATGATGTCATGGGTTTTGGGGTTTAGACACTAATTTGGTCATTTTTTTAGTTTTCTAGCCTAGAAGCAAGACAGCAACAGGGTTTAGAAAAATCAAACTGTGTTTCGTTAGAGTTACCTCCCAAAACTTCCCATGATCTATCTTTGTCCAAACTCACAGCCCTGCTTCCTCCTCCCCCTCCTCCTCCTTCTAGCATTCCATCACACGGGCTTTCGTCTATTCTCCGGGGTTTTTGATTGGGTCCTTCATGTTTTGCTTCCTGTCCAGGTCAGTGCTGAGCCCTCAGCCAACCAGACGCCACAGAAGTGAAAGTAGAAAACAAAGCAAAAACACAGAGAATACTCATGAAATCTGTGTCAAGAGCTTCTGACTGACCCAAACGGTGATGGCCTTGAGCATGTAGGACCGTGCTGTATGCTGGGAGAAAGGAATGGAAGTTGGGTTCCCTACCAATAAATTACTCTCTGTCATATTTAATGGGCGACCGTGGCTCAGGGGGTTGGGAATCGCATCTGTAACCGGAAGGTCGCCAGTTCGATCCCTGGGCTCTCTGTCCTGGTCGTTGTGTCCTTGGGCAAGACACTTTACCCTACTTGCCTACTGGTGTTGGCCAGAGGGGCCGATGGCGCGATATGGCAGCCTGGCTTCTGTCAGTCTGCCCCAGGGCAGCTGTGGCTACAACTGTAGCTGCCTCCACCAGTGTGTGAATGTGAGAGTGACTGAATAGTGGTATTGTAAAGCGCTTTGGGTGCCTTGAAAAGCGCTATATAAATTCACTCCATTATTATATGTTTATTTTAAAAATGTAACACAGCCATCAGCACTTCTGAGGAAAAAAAAGTATTTCTGAAAAACGTCATTTAGACATGTTTGTTTTGGCAGCTCTGCAGAGTACACTAGTTCAGAAGTTCAAGACTGTAAATGTGAATGCATAATGATACATAAAGATATAAAACCTCACACTGCAGTCACGTAAACAAGAGTCACGGTTTTACGTCTCAGTATTCATTTTGTTTTGGTTGCCTGGGTTACATTTTCTCAGTCAAGCCATTCAAACAGATGATCACGTGCAATGTTCTCTTTATAATATAAAATAATAAAAAATGATGTGAAACGTTTATGTGGCCACATTTATGTCACTTACTGATTTATGGAATTGACTGAAATAAAAGTGATCCATTTAGACCAAAACTAGTTTTATGCAGGCTGTAGAAATGCTTTTTATTGCAGTTATATTGGTCATTTGAACACGTATGGGTGCCGACTTTGTTTTGAAGTCAGTCTCAAGTGACGCCTCCAGGAAATGAACAATTTGGCTCTGTTGTGTTGGTGCCAGCCAACAGGCTGCTGCTTGGTTATTAGAGTAAGAATGTGCAACAGGAGTGGGGAGTGGTCTTTGAGGAACCTGTTCTCTCTCAGAAGTGTTATAGAGTCAGCAGCAACATGTATATAAATCTCACTGTGCAAAGAAGATCTGGTTTGGCTCGGACCAGACTCAACATTTGAAAGCACAAATGAATTGTTCCCTTTGTGTGCTTTGGGAACGCAGGGCCAGGGTTAAATTGGCCCAATGAATCAGCGGCCTCTGGTGCAACACTCGGGTAATATAACAGTGTGTCCAATGTAGCATCGCTTGCTTTGATCAAATGTTTTGCTTTGTTTTGTTGGAGACAAAAGCAGCTCATTTCTTTTCCACTTTCCTACTCACCTCCATTCACTCATAGCTTGTGTCTGAGAATGACGCCTGTGCTTTTCTGCCTCTTTACTCTTTGTGTGTGAGTGAGTTGTTAAGTTGTTGTTGCTTGCCTTTTATTTCTGCTTGTTATTGTAGAACTCCATTTTTAGTTGGCTCTTCTCAGCTCATTTGCAAACTTTGATCAACTTTTGACCCGTTTCAGTCCGTGCTGTTTGACTTTTCTGAACCACATCACATTTTTAGCAGTGGTTTTAGTTGCCTTAAACTGTGAAAGAAGTGGGCTCATGTTCTCTCAAGTCAGGGGGACTGTTTACTTATAAAAGCTCTTTTTCTTCTTTCTTTTTTCAGTCTTAATTTATTGTTAGAGTTATCCACATTTTGTTGGCTCAGGAAGAGCCATGTTGACATTAATATCGACAGGAACACAACTGAGGAATTCAGTTTGTGACTAAATGAACTACAGAGGCTGTCTTCTGTTTGTGCAACAACTCCGCTGCAATCAAAATGACAAGCCCAGGGGTTAAACAGCATTCAGTTAATGAGCATTTAAATCTGATCTGCAGCTAATGAAGATTACTGTCGAGTGAGTTCATTTTTTGTGTCCTGCAGCCTGGCGTTGCTTCCAATGATGGCTTGGAGTTGAGTAATAAGACAATAATGAAAATAATGACATCCTGTGGCTCGCTCGCATCGTTTTTTTCTAATCCCTATGATGCAGTCAAATAGAGTTGGTCACAGTACTTGAGGATCTACAAAGGAGGGTGGCATAAATAGAGTAAAGCTTTTTTAAGTGCCAGGCAATTTCAAATGCAACTTTCCAAGATGGAGAAAGATGTAAGAAAGGGGTAGCAGAAGAGGAAGAAGATGAGAGTTAGGTACAGTACTTCCAGCTGCTGACAATAATCTTTTTTATACAACTGATACTTGTTTTGGGTTGCTGAGATATTGTTGAAGCACCGTCTGCTTTGATAGCAGCCTTCAGCTCTTTTTATTTTTGGTTCAGGTGTTTTTCATCAATCCAGAAGATTCTCCGTGGCTCTCAGGTCGGAGGAGATGACTGGCCAATCAAGCAGTGTGAGAAGATGGTCAGCGAACGATTTGGTATTAGTTTTGGCACTCAGAGTGTGTCAACAGATGGAAGCATGAAGTGCTCTGAAGTCTCCATGCAGATGGCAGTGTTGACTTTGGACTTGACAAAGCAGAGCAGACCAACCACCACCAACAGCAACAGATGAAACCTTAAATCATCACAGATACCAAAACGTCACACTGGACTTCAGAAACCTTGGATTGAGCCTCTTCCTACAGAATCCAGGACTTTGATTTACAAATGAAATGAAGAATTTACTTTAATCTGAAAAGAGTATTTTAAACCACTGACTGATGCTCCACTTCTTTTTTTTTTTTCTGTAGCCCAGGTAAGACGCATCTGATGTAACTCTACTTGTTTCTGATTCAGAATGGCTTCATATAAGTGACAGTTGTAGCTGTTTTTTGGAAGACTTCTTGATGCACTGGCAGCAGCTTCAGTCCACTCCTTGCAAAACTCTCCCAAGTTCTTGAATTAACTTTTCATGACAATCCTCCCAAGTCATCCCTACTGCTTTAGCATCTTTTTTTTTTAATTTACCATGCTTCTTCCTTCCATGTTGATGATCATCTTCTTCATGCTCTTCTTTTCACTTTTCCATCACGCCACCAACCCTTCATACCACATAGCTTCCCCTCTGAGCCTGGCTCTGCAGGAGTTTTCTTCCTCTTAAAAAGGAGTTTTTCCTTCCCACTGTTGCCAACTGCTTGCTGAAAGGGGATCGTGTGATTCTTTTCTGCAAAATACTTTAGGGTCTGTACCTTGCAGTACTGTTATTATCATTTCCTAATCACAATAACAGTCAATGCGCTATATAAATAAACCTAAATTTGAACTGTGATCTGAACTGAATTGAATTTGGACAACTTCCCACTGTCCATGGTTACATATACTGCACTGGACCAAAAAGACTGCATTTACACTCTTTGAATAGTACTACTAGCACTAGTACTCAAACTCAAAAGGAAATATTCTAATAATGTTTCAATTTTTTTCTGATTTTCATGAGCCATTAAAACAAAACGAATTACCCAGAAAAATTGCATTCTCATTATACTGAAATCATTTGAGATGCTCTAGTATAAGACTGGGACTGTGGTTTCATGGTGAGAGTCCTCAGTTGACCTGTGAGAAAGCTTAAAGTTGGCCATTGTAACAGTCCAACGATAACCTGGGACAAAATTCTGAGAGAAAGAATCAAACCCAGAAAGAATAAATTGGGGGGCTTCCAGCCAAGAAAAAAATGTTTGCATGATTAGCACAACTGTCATAGTCGATAAAAAACAGACTTGGGGTCTTTTATACAGTCACTGGTTTTATCATTATACAGTATACATAAAGTTTATTTAATAAACAAAATGATTAGATCCATGTCACAGTATCACATGCAGTAAACACAATCTCAGTCTTTTGGGACCTTCAGCACGAGGGGCCAGATAACCAACCATCTTCCAATCTTCAGAGCAGGTATTTTGGTACATAATCTTAACAAAACAAGTATGTTTGGCAAAGTCGGTCTTTCATTTTCACTTTCTCTTTAATGTTAAAGTTAATCTTCTCAGATTTCCATCCATTCATCGCCTTCCAGCTACATTATCTGGTTTACATAATTACTATTAACAGAGGAGTGCTCCATGACTTGGCTGCAGATGTGCCTTTCTATGAAGCCTGTTTAGCTGTTCAGCTTATGACAAACAGTGACCTTGGAGAAAATAGTTATAGTTAGCCTGGAGGTTGGGGTGTCTTGAGGTCTTTTTTAACAGATGTGATGCCATCTATAACCAGACAAGAGTATTAATGAATCCAGATTTTCAAATAGGTGAATATATGTTGGCTGAACATGATTTGTTTCTAAGAGTCTTTTCGAAATATCTAAAAATCTCGATTTTGCAGGGGAGAGATGATGAGTATCAGTTTCAGAGATCACGTAGTTCTTTCTCTCCCACCGGACCTCCATGGTCAAAAAAAAATGATGCCTATAGCTGCAGTTGGTTTAAAATCTCTCATTGTGGGATACATTTTCTAAAGCCTAGAAAACAAAGTCAAAATGAAAAGGAGCGGCTTATTTCTCTCGCAGACTGCAGACAGTACACTGAAAGGTTATTTTGCTCAGTGACGCCAAATAAATTACAGCCAACACCAGCGTAAATCAAAGCTCACACTAATTTGAAAAGGTGAAACACACCCCCACAAACCGCTGCACTCTCCTCCAAGATCGTACTTAGTGTAGCTGTGATCTTTGTGGAGACATTCAGTGTAAGTATTATATTCCACTTCAGGCTGGTGATAAGTGTTTTTCCACTCGACTCCACTTCTCAAAATCATCCACAATCCATTTCCTCTGGTCACCTGCATGACTATAACACTTCCTTTCTTTCTGCTACTTTATTTTTATCCTTTGGTCTGTGTCTGTGTCTGTATCTGTCGATAGCTTTACCAGCGATTTTCTTTCTTGCATCGAGTTATGTTATTTCCCAGCTCTGCATGATTCCTCGGGTCCCATCTGTGGACACTCAGCATGGAAGAAAATTAAACAGATGGTGGGGCAGACAGGGGGACTTAACATTATGTGTGTGTGTGTGTGTGAGTGAGAATGTAATCTGGACTGCAGTTTCTGCAGTCTCTCTATGTGGATGTATCTCTTTATGTTGGTTAGTTGACAGTAATAATTCTAGGAGCTCCATATAACCTAAAGTTCTGAGTAATTAGAGATGACACTCCAGACACTCTAAACCAAGGCACAATGTACATTTCAATTCCTTTAATTTTAAATATGTTTATATTGTCTATCCTGTAAAATAGTCAGATGTCTATTCATATTAATGTACAGAATTCACCTGCTTGCTGCTACTACTGCACATTCACCCAGTGTATGTATATATATATATATATATATATATATATATATCTCACTATCTCAAAGAGAGGGAAGGTAGTCAGAACTGAGGGGATTGAACTACCAGAAGGCAACATTGCAGACATAGAGGACAGTTACAAGTACTTGGGGATCCCGCAGGCGAATGGGAACCATGAAGAGGCCGCTAGAAAAGCTGCAACCACCAAGTACCTGCAGAGGGTCAGGCAAGTCCTGAGGAGTCAGCTGAATGGTAAGAACAAGATCCGAGCCATCAACACGTACGCCCTGCCCGTGATCAGGTACCCTGCTGGGGTAATAGGCTGGCCAAAGGAGGAGATAGAAGCCACTGACATAAAGACAAGAAAGCTCCTTACCATGCATGGAGGGTTTCACCCCAAGTCCAGCACCCTGAGGCTGTACGCTAAGCGGAAGGAAGGGGGCCGGGGACTGGTGAGTGTCAGCACCACAGTCCAGGATGAGACAAGGAACATCCAAGAATACATTGGGAAGATGGCCCCAACTGACCGAGTGCTCAGTGAATACCTCAGGCAGCAGAAACCCAAGAAAGAGGAGGGAGACGAGGAACCATCATGGAAGGACAGGCCCCTGCACGGTATGTACCACCGGCAGATAGAGGAGGTGGCTGATATCCAGAAATCCTACCAGTGGCTGGACAAAGCTGGACTGAAAGACAGCACAGAGGCACTAATCATGGCAGCACAAGAACAAGCTCTGAGCACAAGATCCATAGAGGCTGGGGTCTATCACACCAGGCAAGACCCCAGGTGCAGGCTGTGTAAAGATGCCCCAGAGACAATCCAGCACATAACAGCAGGGTGCAAGATGCTAGCAGGCAAGGCATACATGGAACGCCATAACCAGGTGGCCGGCATAGTGTACAGGAACATCTGTGCCGAGTATAACCTAGAAGTCCCGAGGTCAAAATGGGAGATGCCCCCAAGGGTGGTGGAGAATGACCGAGCTAAGATCCTGTGGGACTTCCAGATACAGACGGACAAAATGGTGGTGGCTAACCAACCGGACATAGTGGTGGTAGACAAACAGAAGAAGATGGCCGTAGTGATCGATGTAGCGGTTCCGAATGACAGCAATATCAGGAAGAAGGAACACGAGAAGCTGGAGAAATACCAAGGGCTCAGAGAAGAGCTCGAGAGGATGTGGAGGGTGAAGGTAACGGTGGTCCCCGTGGTAATCGGAGCACTAGGTGCGGTGACTCCCAAGATAGGCGAGTGGCTCCAGCAGATCCCGGGAACAACATCGGAGATCTCTGTCCAGAAGAGCGCAGTCCTGGGAACAGCTAAGATACTGCGCAGGACCCTCAAGCTCCCAGGCCTCTGGTAGAGGACCCGAGCTTGAAGGATAAACCGCCCGCAGGGGCGTGCTGGGTGTTTTTATATATATATATATATATATATATATATATATATATATATATATATATATATATATATATATATATATATATATATATATATATATATATATATATATATATATATATATATATATATATATATATATATATATATATATAAATATATATATATATATATGTTTTTCCTCTACACCCCCCCAATTTTTTTGCACCTGTCGAGGAGCGTGTCAGGCTACATTTCACTGTGTGTTATACTTGTATAACTATGCATGTGACAAATAAAGAACCTTGAACCTTGACACAATGGTTTCTGTCAAAAAGTAATTCTGTTGTTCCACTAATTTTTATTTATCTCTCCTGTGTTTACCTCCCACATCCAGCATGAGTGTTGGCTGTAAGACTCTTTTAGCAGCAGACGTGTAAAGTAAAATTTGCACGTTCATAATATTTTGACCCACCTATTGTTGATGCAGCCATTCATACTGACAATGAATAATTTCCATTTCGTGTGTGAATAAACAGATCGAACCAATCAGACCACTGCATTTGCCAAGAAGTGTCCTCGTAGTTCACTGAATATACAATCACATGGAAATGGTAAAGTAATATTTTTTTTTACCTCAGGCACACAGCTAGACACCACCATGATACATAATACATTAGGTTATGTTCTTTGCTGCAGCAGCCAGCTGTGTGTTCTTGTGCAAAGTTAATAACTGCAACGTTACCCGTGCAATGTGTGTGCACAGCTTTTGGAGATTTATCAGATGTTAAAGTTATGTCACCTTAAAAGTTTTGAAAGTTTGCTCAATTTTGCATCCTGCTCTGTCCCTTTAAAATACTGTTTCACTGCTACAGCTGAGCTCCAGTTAGTGAACTTAGCACCGAGATGATTTATTGCTACAGTTGCAGAGCTGGGCCAAAATTTTTACACTTCACTCTCTCTCTCTCTGTGCTTTTCTTTAGTTTCTGTGTCACTCGCAAATTTGATTTCCGTTCCGTTCAGATGCTTCGATGCAGAAAAAATATGAAAAAAAAAAAAAGATTTGTCAAACCTGCCAAACTTTCATGTGTAATTCTTGGGCGTTGGAAAAAAAATGGATTTGTGTATTCATTGTGGGAAATATGTCAGTATGTTTTAGTGCTTATTTAAGGTTCTATTTAAAATCTATTTAAGATAGGCTTTAAAATGGTTTCTAGTCATCATTTGTAAATCCAAATCAATTAAATCAAACCGCAATCTGCTCGCTGCAGAAATGTCTCGTTTCTGTCAGTCTGGATACGTGTCTATGGGATTACAGTTTCCTCTCTATATGACAGGTTTTTACCTCAAACAATGGAGAACAATGTTTTGTAACTGTCTCCAAAACCTATACTGACACAAAGGTTCGATATACAGTCTATGTTAACTTTGAATATGAATGTGGATCTATATGTTAACATATTTATTCATCATCTAATGATATCTGGGAAGCAAACTTGTCTGTAGCCCATTAAGACACAATTTTTAATGACAATATAAGGGTTGCACATAGTAGTGATGGACAAGCAGAGAAAGGTCCCTGAGTCTGACAAAAGCCACAGACTGAGCAGCTGCTATACCATCGCCTCGTGTTGCATACAAATGACATCACGGGACTTTTGGGTAATAACCCAACGCACATTACTCACCATAACTCAAAAATGAGTCACGCTGAGCCAATCAGAGTAGATATTAATGAAAAAGGACTAAATGTGATTGTGTTGCCTTGAATGAGTTCAATTCAATTCAGTTTTGTTTATATACATTAATCCAACAGTTCAAGGCACTTTACATCGTAAGGTAAAGACCCTACAGTAATACAGGTAACAGAGAAAATCCAAACAATCATATGACCCCCTATCAGCAAATGCTTTGGTGACAGTGGGAAGGAAAAACTCCCTCTACCAGAAACCTGCAGCGGAACCAGGCTCAGGGAGGGACAGCCATCTGACACATCCAGTTGGGGGTGAGGGAAAGAAGATGGCAAAGACCCACTGTGGAACAGAACCAGAGATTAATAATAAGTACTGATTAAATGCAGAGGGGTGTATAAACACATGAGTGAGTGAAAAAAGTAAGTGAAGAAGAAACAACCTGCAGCCTAGACCTACTGCAGTGTAACTAGGGAAGAATTCAGGGTCCTATAACTCTATGGTTTATCAAAAAGGAAAGCTTTAAGCCTAATCTTAAAAATTGAGACTTTATCTGTCTCCCAAATCAAAGCTGGAAGCTGTTTCCACAGAAGATGGGTCTGGAAACCAAAAGGCTCTACCTCCCATTCTTTTTAATATGCTACAAACCACAAGTAAGCCTGCAGTCTGAGAACAAAGTGCTCTAATAGGGTGATACGGTACTATGGCATCATTAAGATAAGATGGGGCCTGATTATTCAAGACCGTGTATGTGATGAGAAGGATTTTAAATTCCAAGTCACATGCAGTGGCTTGTTTTTTTCCCATGCTCTACATTGAAGTTCACTTTTGTATTGGAAAACTTTAATATGTCTTGTATCAAACTAATCAGAGATATTGCCAAACTTTTCTGCTTGCAACGCCCCCTCATTCACCTCCTCCTCCATATCTTCTTCTTTCCACCCTAATATCTCCCTCACTCTTTCAATCCAATTTTCTCCTCTTCCTCCATTCTGTCATCCCTTGTCCTCCTCACTGTCCGCCCCCACTCCCTCACATCATTTAGGTCTTTTCATCTCTCGGTCATGCTGTCTATTTGATTGGAGCTTGCCTTTATGGAATTTCATTCTTTAGCTTTGGGGTCATTTTCTATCTGTCTATCCTCCTACTATATTCCTCATTTCCCTTCTTTTTTTGAACTGTTTTCCTCACTTCTTTATCATCTTTCAATCACATTTCCTTCCTTTTTTATATCTTTCTGTGCCCAGTCTTCCCTCTCCCTTTAGTTGAGCTGTTCCCTCAGCTCATTTATTGAACTTTAGCCTATGTTCCTCTGATAATTCATATTCTTCCTCTCCTTTCCATAGTGCATAGTATTATGTCACCATTACATTAATCATTTCCATAAGTTTACTGAATAATACTAGCTTAGAAAGTTTACTTCTGAAACCATCAATCATTAAGAATCTGGACATGAAAATGTTATTTTTCTTTGCTACCATTAGCTAATATTTCCCTTTCACAAACATTACACCTATATAAACTAAAGTCATCATATTCTATAAATGACCAACACTGATAAAATCTAGATATATTTGGAAATCTTGTGCCTAGGCTTTGCAACACATTTGTATGGAGGCATGTTTCTAGGTGACTCACAACTGCCCACGTTTGACTTTTGAGTTTGAGGCCTTGTTCTGTGGTAAAACGTGCAACCCATCACCTCTCTGTTCCAGTGCTACATATTTCATAAGGTCTCTCTTAAGGTCCCATCACAGCTTTTGATAGAATCCTAGCAATGCTGAAGTCTGGAGTTTGGTCTTAGTCACTAAAACACCTTCATTCGTTTCTTTTTCAGCCATTCTGTTGTAGACTGCCCTGTTTCATGACTCAGTTTCAGCCACACATTTGCTCTAGAATACTGTGGTATACAGAGGAGTTCACAGTTGACTCACTGACTGCAGGGTCCTCAGGTCCTGTGACTATAAAACAAACCTGAATCATCACACCTCCACCACCATGTTTGACAGTTAGTATGAGGTGTTTGTGCTGATATGCTGTGGTTTTCATCAAATGTGAAACTGAGCATTGTGGGCAAACATCACCACCTTGTTCCTAAGCCATGCTGTCACCTAAGCCACGCTGTCATGATCGTTTTCTCCTGTTTTCTCTTGACAATCCTCGTCACTGATGATAAATTGGAAACATTGGCTGATCGACTCAGTTCTAACACAAACCCTCTGATTAGATTCTTTATTTCGAGGCTGGCTCTCCACTCCAGTGATAATCGTGCTTATCATTCCAGCCCTGTTTCTCTGTTTTGTAGCACCATGTCTGAGGCTGATACAGTTGGTTCAGTGTACACCAGACTCAGAGTGGAAACTTTTGAGATTCTGCTGATCACACACGGAGGCACTTGTGAGCGTCATTTACAGAACTTTATTTACAAGCCCAAGATAATAACGAAGGTGATTCAACTGTAAACTGTGAACTATGACAAATAACATGAGACTCTAACAACATTAGCAAACACAAGTGATACTAAACTATGTGAAATACTAGATTTACAAAAAGGCACTTGGGGACTGTGACAAGGGAATAGGAACAGGAAACACGATCAGGACGCTCTGAACACTAGAAAGAGAGAAGACAAGGTTTAGTGGCTGGGTCTGTGAAGTCCTGGTGAGTATGAACCATAAACAGATTTTATCTTACTTTAGCAGGTGGAGCAATGGCAAGAGAGGGATAAGTGGTCTGAGTGAGGCAGTGTGGGCTACAGGAAGAGGGGATCAGTCGAGTACTGTGACAGGAGGACAGGCAGGTGAGTGAATCCAAAAGGTGCTGTGATGCAAAGAGCTGCCGAGTACAAACCAGTGTCCGGATAAAAGAGTGTATTGCCAGAGGGAAGTGACAGGATGGCTGAGGGTAGGAAAACACAAGGTGAATAAATATTACTATAAACAAAACTCTTTCTGTGAAACACTATGACGGTCAGCACTAATTGCTATTAGCTGATGACTTGGCAAAGAGTAGTGTTGCGTGCTGGTCTAAGTACTGGCAGCTCAATTACCAGCAGGTGTGGAGACATGCAGAAATGTAGCGACTCGGCCCAGCGGTGGAAACCGTGACTCTGTGAAAAGCCTCAGCATTCACTCTGAGCATGACTCTTTTGATAGAATCGTAGCAGGGCTGCAGTCTGGAGTTTGGTCTTAGTCACTAAAACTCAGTTCTAACACAAACCCCCTGTTAGATTCTTTGTTTCGAGGCTGGCTCTCCACTCCAATGATAATCGTGCTTATCATTCCAGCCCTGTTTCTCTGTTTTGTAGCACCATGTCTGAGGCTGATACAGTTGGTTCAGTGTACACCAGACTCAGAGTGGAAACTTTTGAGACTCTGCTGCTCCTCTGTGCCAAGCTGACCTTACTGAATGGAAGGCTTCATATTGTCTTATTTTGTAGCTGCCATACTTGTTCAATCACATTGCTGCAACAAACCTCGTAAAGGTCCAGAACTTAACCCAATTAAAATTTTGTGAAGAATGCTAATGGATGCCCACAATGAACTGAAGCAACGGTGGAAAGAAGATGGGCCAAAATTCATCCATAATGATGTGGAAAAACTGATAAAGTCATACAGGAAATAATTACTTCACATTGTTACTTGTACAGGTGAGTCTACAAGCAGCTGAATCATGGGGTGTAGTTTTTCACAGGACTCCTCTTATAAAACTTTATTTTTCACATGAAAGCTAAAAACACTGAAGCTGTAAAACTGTCAACATTTTTCTGTAAAAAAAAAAAAAGTAAAGAAAAATCCTAAATGAAATTAGTGACGGCCAACAGCACGAAAGACTGTGGGCACCCCAGCTTGAAACTGACACACATGTGAGCTCATTTATGTATACAAACATACTGCATCCCATCACAGCAACTTACTTCAAAGTCATAATGTTAAGGCTAAAACATGTCATAATAGCTTTAGGAGGATTAGGATGATTCATGCCAGGGACCCCACATGGTTCCCAGAAATACCAACGTCTTTTTTCCATTACATAACTGGTTAGACACCAACTTTACAACTGGATGGAATTACAGCATTATGTGCCCTGCTAATTATTATGGTCACATGTTAAAAACCCTACATACTCCAGTGTTCAAATGTTCAACTTATAGCATTCAATGTATATATAATAAAATGTATAATTTCATTGTACATTCTTGGACAATGGCAATAAAGTATTTTATTATTATTATTTATAATTATTATTATTTGAAGCATAAATAATTACAGTGTTGTTTAAAAAGTAAAATTCTAGTATTTTACTTGTTCGTTATTTAGCTCATATGTGTGTGTCTGCACTGCACCTGTGCGGTTTATCAATCCAGCTTGCGTTAGCTGATAAATCACTACTCCACACTTTAATCTACAGACGGTAACTTTTGTCTTAAAAAACAAAACAAAACATGGAGACAGCCAATATGCTAATGTTGGTACTTAGTTGGCTGTAGTTATATCCTAAACACTTTTTGTCGATACTTAATGTTAGCATATTCTATGAACTTGGAAATTTGCTTGGCGTCTAAGGTGTCTAGTTTAGAAATTATTACAGTTTCTCATCAAACGTAATACTGAGTTGGTCATTTTTTTTAAAGCTAGGCTTGTCCTGGTCTTGACATCTCCATTGCAGCTTTTGCGTCTCTGTCTCTCTTACCTCCTCTTGCTCACCCTGAATGAGGACCACAGCAGTGAGTCTTCTGCACACCTGTTTCTCATCTTCTCAGTTCACTGCAAAGCTTAAGTATCAGCCTCCGCTTCCTTTGTAAGTACAGTTACTTTCATTGTAAGTAACTATACTGGACTGATTGGACTTTTTGATTATTCATCCTGCCACATTATTTTTCATTTGACTTTAATTCTATTTCTCTTATTGTCCTATACTTTTACAATAACCTAAATATTTCTAACAAATCTACAGAAATCTGTAATTTTATTCAATTTCATTTCATTTGGTCCCTCGTTAATGGCGTCATATATTTTATATTCTTGCTAGCCATCAAGCTAGTGACTTGTAATGTTAGAACCACCTCATAAACTGATTTTTGTATGATTGTTCTGACCATGGGTAGCAGCTCTAGGATATCTTCCGACTGAAATTAATGTCATATAATGTTAGTTAAACAAGATGCATTGGTAGCAGACCAGTTATTATTACATTAGCTACATTACTTTTAGCTTTTTTATTAGCGTGACAACATTATATGAATCTCAACAACAAAAGGTGAAGAGAATAAAACTGGAATATTGTGCATGCAGCCAGAGAGGGCAGGATTTTAACTCTATTAAAAAGATTTTTGCCTTAGCTACCAGTCTTTTATTTTTGTGTTTTTGCTCCCTTTCGTGTTTCCTGATTGATTTCCGCACAAGTGTTCTCCTCCCAGACTACCCTTCTCTTCCTGTCTAAACACACAAAGCCTTAAGATGTTCAAACCATTGAGAAAGAAGCTAAGGGCAACAATGGAGAGATCAACTGAATAACAGCCTTATACCCCATAACAATAATTAAAACCAAGATTTATGACAAGTTTGGTTTAAAATTACAGTAATTATTCAACACTTTATTTCTTTTGCTTTTTCATTGCTCAATATTTTGTATTCATTGAGACACAAGAGTGAAGTAAATGAGTTCCAAGAAAGCTGTATTACCATTTACTTTGTTGTATTCCATTAATTTAACAGAACTGCTCGTGTGCGGGACCGATCTTAAACAATGCTTTGATTATTATTATTATTATCATTTTAATGGATAAGGCAGAAAATTATTTGATGGATAAGGTTTTAGAGCTTTGAGTTTTGGAGACAGTTTTTAAATTTGGCAATACAGAAGAAGTGAAAAATGCAGCTGTCTTTATCCACTAGTTTCCATGGAAATATTGGTCAGTTTGTTTTCAGAGAGAGTGCATGTCATTATTAGTAAATGGATCACAGCTCAGTAATTGTGAATTGTGAAATCTGTTATCCACATAAATCCACAGACACTGGCTTTCTCCTTGCTCTCCACTTTCTAAGTAAAACACACTTCAGATGCAGTAGATTCTGAATCATTTCTGGCAATAACCCAAACATGAACAGAGGTGGAAGGAACTCATGTGAAGCTATGATTGAATAACAACATGATGCTCAGTGATGAAAACCATATATGACCTGTTGTTTTTCCACTCTTTTTTCTTTCATATTTTCCTGTTACAGTGGTCCATTACAATGGATCATCATGGTCAAACTGCACACTAATCACTAAAGCTGTGTAGATACACACACTGGAAGTGATTTGCAGAGACTAGAGTGACCAGAGACCATAGAAAGATATTTGACAATTTCAAGCACTGTGGGCAAAAAAACTGCTGCTGACCAAAAGTGGGCGGGACCCAAAGTAAACTGTGTGACCAAGAAGGTCTTATTCTGATTGACATAACACCTTCCAATACCACTGTCATTGATAGTGTCTTGTGTGCTTTTGCAGACTTTTTCAATTTCATTTTGTTTACATATATATATATATATATATATATATATATATATATATATACACAACAACAACACCCAGCACGCCCCTGCGGGCGGTTTATCCTTCAAGCTCGGGTCCTCTACCAGAGGCCTGGGAGCTTGAGGGTCCTGCGCAGTATCTTAGCTGTTCCCAGGACTGCGCTCTTCTGGACAGAGATCTCCGATGTTGTTCCCGGGATCTGCTGGAGCCACTCGCCTAGCTTGGGAGTCACCGCACCTAGTGCTCCGATTACCACGGGGACCACCGTTACCTTCACCCTCCACATCCTCTCGAGCTCTTCTCTGAGCCCTTGGTATTTCTCCAGCTTCTCGTGTTCCTTCTTCCTGATATTGCTGTCATTCGGAACCGCTACATCGATCACTACGGCCGTCTTCTTCTGTTTGTCTACCACCACTATGTCCGGTTGGTTAGCCACCACCATTTTGTCCGTCTGTATCTGGAAGTCCCACAGGATCTTAGCTCGGTCATTCTCCACCACCCTTGGGGGCATCTCCCATTTTGACCTCGGGACTTCCAGGTTATACTCGGCACAGATGTTCCTGTACACTATGCCGGCCACTTGGTTATGGCGTTCCATGTATGCCTTGCCTGCTAGCATCTTGCACCCTGCTGTTATGTGCTGGATTGTCTCTGGGGCATCTTTACACAGCCTGCACCTGGGGTCTTGCCTGGTGTGATAGACCCCAGCCTCTATGGATCTTGTGCTCAGAGCTTGTTCTTGTGCTGCCATGATTAGTGCCTCTGTGCTGTCTTTCAGTCCAGCTTTGTCCAGCCACTGGTAGGATTTCTGGATATCAGCCACCTCCTCTATCTGCCGGTGGTACATACCGTGCAGGGGCCTGTCCTTCCATGATGGTTCCTCGTCTCCCTCCTCTTTCTTGGGTTTCTGCTGCCTGAGGTATTCACTGAGCACTCGGTCAGTTGGGGCCATCTTCCCAATGTATTCTTGGATGTTCCTTGTCTCATCCTGGACTGTGGTGCTGACACTCACCAGTCCCCGGCCCCCTTCCTTCCGCTTAGCGTACAGCCTCAGGGTGCTGGACTTGGGGTGAAACCCTCCATGCATGGTAAGGAGCTTTCTTGTCTTTATGTCAGTGGCTTCTATCTCCTCCTTTGGCCAGCCTATTACCCCAGCAGGGTACCTGATCACGGGCAGGGCGTACGTGTTGATGGCCCGGATCTTGTTCTTACCATTCAGCTGACTCCTCAGGACTTGCCTGACCCTCTGCAGGTACTTGGTGGTTGCAGCTTTTCTAGCGGCCTCTTCATGGTTCCCATTCGCCTGTGGGATCCCCAAGTACTTGTAACTGTCCTCTATGTCTGCAATGTTGCCTTCTGGTAGTTCAATCCCCTCAGTTCTGACTACCTTCCCTCTCTTTGTTACCATCCGACTACACTTCTCCAGTCCGAACGACATTCCAATGTCATTGCTGTATAGCCTGGTAGTGTGGATCAGTGAATCGATGTCTCGTTCACTCTTGGCATACAGCTTGATGTCATCCATGTACAGGAGGTGGCTGACAACTGCTCCGTTCCGTAGTCGGTATCCGTAGCCAGTCTTGTTAATGATCTCACTGAGGGGGTTCAGGCCTATGCAGAACAGCAGTGGGGACAGAGCATCTCCTTGGTAGATCCCGCACTTGATGGTGACTTGTGCTATATATATATATATATATATATATATATATATATATGTGTGTATATATATATATATATATATATACATATATATATATATATGTGTGTGTGTGTGTGTGTGTGTGTGTGTGTGTGTGTGTGTGTGTGTGTGTGTGTATATGGAACAGAAAAACTCCCTTTCAACAGGAAGAGTGACTGATAGTGGGGTGGCGGGGACATTTGACCTTTCAGGGCCACTGTACAAAAGGTCAAGCGCTAGGCTTCAGGTTTTTAATCTCTGTATGATATAAGTGAGAGCAGACATGGTCATTCTGAGCAGCCCCACCCACTTGTTGTTTAAACCTTCAGTTTGCAAGGGGCAGCCAATCAGAAGAAAGCAGGTTTAAAAGGGAGGAAACTATTGAGCTGCTCAAGTAGTGTCCAAAATAAAAAGATGAAACATTTGGAGTTTGAAATGAGCATAACTAGTCTGCTTTAATCTGCAAATATCTCCTTGGGTGAGACTCATGATCATTTTCATTGCATGTAAAGACTCACTGTAGCCATCTGTCAGTCTATCAAGTTTACGATTTTTCACATTTCTACTTTTAAGACTCTAATTTACCAGAATTTCACAACAAAAGGTTGGCAGCTGTGGCTCTGGGAGCAATGTTGGTTGTTCAATCACATGTTTGGCGTTTTGGTTCCCAGTCTGTGCACTTGTCCATGGGTAGGAAAGTGAAGCTAAGTCCCCAGCTTCACATTGTGTCACTCAGTTCATGGCAAGTGTGTAAACAATTTGGGTACCATGACAGAAACAGTGATCAAAGTATCTGAAAACTGATTGTTGAGCAGGACATACACAACTTTCTCACCGTCTCGCTGTCTTTGCCGAGCAGTTTCCTTCATGGTTTTCTTTGATGCTCTTTTTTAAATGAAGATAAATACACTGCATCTTAGCCTGCATCCATGGCATCTACTCAGTTCTTTCCTTAACTGTGAAAAATTGGTTTGTAAATAAATCCTATTGTGCATGATGACGCTTCTCACACTGCTGCAAAGCCAGTATTCACGGCTGAGTGAGCGCAGTGAAGATGTTTTAATGTAGCAGCCCCGAGGACAGCAAGTTAACTACTGGATTGAGATTAAGTGGATTTCATGTTGCTATGGACAATGTTATTACTGCACACCCACACCCACACGAGCCTTTAGTTATACCTACGCTATTTAGTATAGATTTATTTTGGGTTTGACCCCATTTTTAAGTGGCATTTGATACTGCAGCCAGCAATAGTGGTTTGTGGTTTGCGTGTTGGCACATATAAAAGCTTCCAAAGAGTGTTTTGTTGGAATGTCCATGTATTCGAGACAACTATGTAAATATCAGGTCTTAGTTTTCTCTGCTCTACTTGTGCTTTTGTGAAAATTGGCCAGCTGGTCAGAGTTTGACATGGTTGTTCAGCTGTGCAATGTAAAATGAGAGCTATTAGCTCATGTTGAAGTCAGGGGGGTTCACTGGAATTGCTGAGTCATTTAATTCTGTCACAGGGCGTTTTCATACTTGGCCTAAATACTCAAAATCTCCATCCAGCAGCATTTCTTTGGAAGACAAAGACAATATTAGAGGTTTTACTACATTTATTGGCCACTTACTTAAATATATGTGTTCAACTTCTCCTTAAAGCAAATCTCTATATGTAGTATCAGCCAGTCACATGGCAGCAACTCAATGCATTTAGAAATGTAGATGTGGCGTGCTGATGTTCAAACTGAGAATCAGAATGGAGAAAAAAGGTGATTTAACTGACATTGAACGTGACATGATTGTTGGTGTCCCTGGTGCTGGTCTGAGTAATTCAGAAACTGCTAATCTGCTGGGATTTTCCCACACAGCCGTCTCTGGGGTTTACAGAAAATGGTCCAAAAAGAAGAACGTATCAAGTGAGTTTCAGTTCTCTGGGTGAAATTACCTTGTTAATCCCAGAGGTCAGAAGAAAGACAGATCACCCTGTTAGCACCTTCTGTCACCACAGGACACTGAGATTACAATCCACTCAATAGAAGAATGGAAACATAGCCTGGTCTGATAAGTCTTAATTTCTGCTGCAACATTCAGACTGTAGAGTCGAAATGAAAGTATGTATCCACCCTGGGTGCAGTTCCCCCCTCCAGGGGCAAGGGTACCTAGACCCGGTTTGTAGAGTACGCTTGGGGAGTGTGATCGTGTGTACAGCGTCTCTTTATGTCTGTCTCCACGTTGGTTGAGTGTGGAGTAAGTGCATATGAGAGCATGAGGGTGGGAATGGATGTTTGTATCTGTGTGTGCCTGTATGTCTGTGTCTATATGTCAGGTTGGGTGTCAGGCGCCACCTCTCTGGGGACATCTCAGGCCCTCCAAGGTTTGGAGGCCTATCTCCCCCTACCACCACTTCCCCTGCCAGTGGCGGACTCCCTCAGACATCGGTGCGTTGGTGGTTCTTTGGGTCCGGGGATGGGGGTCCAGGTACACACCGGCTCACTCCTTGGCGGCCGCTTATCGGGGCCTGGAGCCTGGGGCTCGCTCGGGCCACTTCGGAGGTGGGGTGCCCCCGGCCTCTCGGCCTGGGGCTCGGTCACTCAGGCACGGCTGGCTGCCGGCGGAGCTCACGGGCGCGTCACTGCAACTCCCCCTGGCTTCTGCTCCGCGGCTGCTGAGTGAGCCCTCATCTGGGACTCTCCTCAGCTCTTTCTGGGACAGTGGCGCAGCTGCCCCTCTGTTGGTCTTCCTTGGTCTCTTGTGTTCTGGGGGCCTCTGGATGTCTGGAGTTTTGATCTCTCCATACCTGCTTCATGCCCTGGAGGACGGGGCTGTGCCCCCCCCCACACCCTCTAGCAGATCATTACATGAAGGAACCTTTAAAAAAAAAACAAACAAAAAAAACAAGCGCGTCCATGCTCACAGGTGTACACACGGGTGATCGCACCCACAAACTACACCCTTTTTGGCTCCTACCTCAAAGCACACTGTGTTCTGTTGATCTTATGTGCTGCACAATAATGTTTAACATTTAGTATTTACTGTCATATTCCCATATATCATTGTGATGTTGTTTATTCTATTACTCTTGTTCTCCTCTGCTTGTTTTCTTTTTTTCTTTCTCAGCAGGTGATCCAGGTGATTGATATATGCATTTTTTTTCTCTGCCCGTTCTGTTGGTTTTTGTTTTTTGCCCTTCTCCCCCGTCCCTCTTCTCAGCTGTTTCTCTTTCCCTCTTTCTTTCTCCCCTTCTTTCCCCCAGTCAAGTCTGTCCCGTATTCAGTAAGTGAAAATAAAAGAAACAATAAAAGGTGAATCAAATGGACCATTACGGCAAGGCTGGTATGGTCAGTTTGGTAAAGTAAATCTGTTGGGCATCTTTCTTTGCCTTTAGACAACAATTCTGATGGCAAAAGAGCCAAACGGGACAGGCCAAAAAAAAAAAAAAAAAGTATGTATCCACCCTACCTTAAATCAACAGTTCGGGATTCTGGTGGTGTAATAATCATTGTTTGAAAATGTTTGAGTCATTTAGTACCAACTGAGCATTGTTTGACTGCCACAGCCTACCTGGGTATTGTTGCTGACCATGTCCATCCCTTTATGACCACAGTGCATCCATCTGGGCTGCTTTCAGCAGTAAAACACACAGTTTTGCATTATCGATGTGCAGTCAACAAGTCTGCAGCTATCATGTCAGTATGGACCAAAGTCTCTCATGAATGACCTTACTGCAGCAACCTTTCTGAATCTCTGTAAAGAATAATTAAAATAGTTCTGAAGGGAAAAGAGGGTTTAATTTGGTACAAGCAAGATGTAACTGGCAAAGAGATTGGTGAATGTAAGTGGTAATTTATAAATCATAAACCAAACAGCTGGAATCTATCACATTTAAACTCAGCTCTTTGTTGCAGACCCAAGTTACTCTTTTTGTTAGCCAACTGCAAACTTCACATTATGTTATTAAAAAAACATCTTATATTGACATTGGCACAACAGCAAGGAGTTGTTGCATCACACCTATTTTCATACTCAGTATTCATTTTGATCCCAACTACACACCGGTAAAGTTCGGTGACTGCGTCTTGTACCAATGTCTCCAGCATTTGAACATTACAAAAAACACAATTGCATAAATTATCACACCCAGAACACTTTGATTATCATAACTTGCTGAAGCAACGGGTAGAAGTGCTGAGTGTTAATTTTGCAAAGTGTATTCAGAGAGATTGAGCATGACAGAATGAGAAAAATATGTGGACGTGGAGGAGCCTGCTCACAGAAAAGGAAGAGAAGAGTGTGGTGTGATGTAGCAAGAGAGGGCAACAGAATATAGGAAGTGCCAGGAGGATTGCCATGATTTATACATTGGGGAAACCAAATGACCTCTGGCGAAGTGGATGGCACAACACAGAAGAGCTAACTCATCAGGGCAAAGACCTCGGAGTCTATTCAGACCTGCAGGCCAGTGGACAATCTTTCAATGATGAGGAGCAACGCTGGTTTGAGCTCGTCAAGGAGGCCCTTTACCTGGTTTTTGGGGATGTTGCTAACTCCGGGTCTGATAACAGGCACCACACCCGCAGTAGATGCGCTCGGTGTGAGGTCTCGCAGCAAGCTATCAAATACAGCGCATTTCTTGGCTTAAAAAAAAAACAAAAACGCTATGCGTCGCCAGGTGTTTCATCGGATTCGAGGTGTTACCTCCTTTGACAGTATCACAGTATCAGCTTAAAGCACTTGTTGCAGGCTGCTGAGTTTGCATATTTTGCTGTGAAGTACAGCCTGACTTTTGACCGCTTCGCCTTGGGCATTTTTAATCTGTAGCTCTGCTCTAAAAGAACTACGTACCTGGGCCCGCCTACTATCCTCGGAAACATAAAATGATTGGCTAGAAGTGTATCACAGCTCAGGAAAAAAAAGCACCGAAATAAAGCACCAAAATGTGCGCTGCTTTTCGGTCTGGTTACTACCGTTTATGACACCGGTACCCATCCCTACATGTGTGTTTATATTTAATGTAAATATTGTTGCTAATGTCTCAAAAAGGCTCAGTACAGACAGGACACACAGTATGGTGGTATCGTAGTTGGAATGAAACGAACCCCATCTGTCCTCCTCTGACTGTTTTCGCAGGCAAAGCAAAACATACGAGCAGCGAGATGGCCGATGTCCATAACTTAATCAACATCTCAGGCCAAGCGAGCTGGCCTGTTCTTTCAGGCTCTCTCATCTGATTTATGTCCTTCTACTTTTGAATGAATGTACTGGTTTCTTGTTCCTGTATACGGTATATGCTTAACTGTTTGATAATGATGAGCTAAGCATCAGTTCACACCTGAAAGTTCCTCAGCTTCTTTTTCTACAAATTCAGACTTTTGTTTTATGAGAATAAACATATTTTAAGAACATTAACAGACACAAGGATCTTATTTTGGGACCTCGGGGAGTTTGTGTTGTGTTATGTGGGAAAGTAGGAAAGTCTACAGGCTTTTTATGTTTTATCTGGTGTACACAGCTCACTAGATTTGGTATTTCCAAAGGTAGCAGCTGAGGAAAAAAGTCTTTGTTTTCTCAGTAGTGTGTAAAATTTGCAAACATAAACAGGAGACAGTCTTGAATTTTGATTATCTTGTCTAACTGTCCTTCTGTTAGTCTCTTTCTATGAGACTAACACATCACTGTGAGTCAGCATCTCAGCGGCCTCAGCGTCTGGAGTTTGTCAGTCATGTTAGTGACATGTGTCATCACAAACATCTGATGAAAATGGGTATCAATTATGAGTCATTTTTTTATTCATCAATTAAATCTCTATTTGCCACTTGTGTGTAATGTCTCCCCCTAATGGTGGCCAGGATGGAATGATTGAAATATCATGATCTAAGAATCACGCAAACTGGTGTCATTTTTAATGCTGTACAAAAGTGAAATTAAACCTGTTTTATACATTCAAGACATCAGACATGATTGGCAGTCACCCTTTAATGCATGGGCTACAAAATAAATAAATAAAAATAAACAAAATCTGTGAAGGTCAATTATAAACATTATACATTATGGGGCAGGCAACACACCACTGATGGATTGTTCTTCGTGGCCCCCAAAGGCCTGTTTGAGCACTGTAGTTATGCTTGATAGAGCAGAACTGCTATTATAGTTTACAACCTGATAAAAGAGAAATTACACTGAAAATGGAAACTTCAAAATATTGAAATATCCCCCGAGGATCAGGGCTCATTTCTCAGATGGGCAAGAGACACAGAGGACAAGGAAGGAAGGAAGGAAGGAAGGAAGGAAGGAAGGCAGGCAGGCAGGCAGGCAGGCAGGCAGGCAGGCAGGCAGGCAGGCAGGCAGGCAGGCAGGCAGGCAGACAGACAGACAGACAGACAGACAGATAGATAGATAGATAGATAGATAGATAGATAGATAGATAGATAGATAGACAGACAGACAGACAGACAGACAGACAGACAGACAGACAGACAGACAGACAGATAGACAGACAGATAGACAGATAGATAGATAGATAGATAGATAGATAGATAGATAGATAGATAGATAGATAGATAGATAGATAGATAGATAGATAGATAGATAGATACCCTGCTGTGCTTACCAACAAAGATCTTTCCACCAAGTACTAAGCTGTGTTTTGCTATGGAGTCAAAATACTTATTTGAAAATCAATTTATAACTTTTATGTAATGTGTGTTTTAGGAGAGATGGTTGGTTTCTTTGGAGTGAGCACAATTACCAATAGACAGATAGATGTTAATATCTGTAATCAAATCTACCTTTTGAGAACATCGCCCTTCATCCGATTAAAAAGAAAAGATCACAGTGACTCATGAGAATCCAAGAACAGGGAGTTATGCCAAACACCTGCTCCCAGTCCCTTTGAGAATGTTGTTGTTATACATGATAAAATCAATTGAAAAGAAAAACCGTCTGTCATGTGAGAGTCCATTAAACCTTGCACCTGGGTCACTCCAAATAAAATCAACCCAATCTGAAACAAGTTGCCACCTGAGCTCCTCTAATCAGCAGAATTTTCCTTTTTTGCATGGAGTAGTTTCAGTACATTTAATGATGCCACACAATTAGGGGTGGTTTGAAATTTGGTGCATTTTAATTTACTTTGTTTTCTGAATATTTTTGAGCCGTCATCTTGTCTTAAGCTGAGGAGTTAGCCACACGACATTGTCATGTCTGCATAATCCCATGTGTTATATCACCATGTGGGACAGTTGTCTGCTCAAAACAAGGTAAACGTAAACGGCGCTTTCCTACTCTGTCTGAGCACTCAAAGCACTTTACACAACTAATTCATTCACTTCTTCAAAGCTCTATCTACCATTCACACATTGACACTACGATGCATGCATCGGAGGGCAACATGGGATTAGCATCTTTCCCAAGGATATTTGGCATACAGACTGGAGCAGACTGGGATCAAACCACGGATCTTCTGATTAGTGGCTGACCTGCTCTACCACCGAGCTACAGCCACCCCAACACAAATATCTCTTTGTACCTTATTTTAATACTGTGTTAAAATACGTAACTATTCCATCTCTGTCAAAATAACTTTCTGATAAAGTCATATTTTTAACACTTACGAATGTTGCTTATGGCAGCTCATAAAATAGTCCTGGTGTAAACCAACATCCAAAGTGTAACGTATGATATTGTATCTTGTACCTCCAAAGCATGAAGTTTTACCTCAGCAGGAGCTGCATGGAGGTAAATGTTGCTCACAGACATGTGCACTGTGTGAAGTGTGCATTATGTATTTGTCACAAATGGCTTGAAAAAAATATTAACATTTTTTGTATATGCAACTCCTACATGATTGCTATGGCTTCCCCCCACTTTTTCTCCAGAATGATCCATCGTTTAACCAAAAACTCACTTTTCTGTGTCCTAATTAAGAAGGCAACCGTAACCCACCTGCTTGTTATTGTAATTGTGTCTCTTAAGATACTTTAGACACTATGAAGTTTAGATCAGGGGTGTCACACATAAGGCGTGGAGGACATCTTTAGAAAATCTGAAAGAAGTCATAGATTTTAACTGTATTGTCACAAGTTTTAATTTTTTTTCCTGACTGTTATGCTCCCAAGGTCACACCAAAGTAATCTATCTACTATAGAAATTTCTGTTTCTTACCAGTGGATCCACAGTAAAAACACTCCTATGTCCTCCCAAAAATAGCAAAAACACTGGACTTCTGTTAATTAACCAAAAAAACTTTCAGTTTTATACTTACAGAGTGGTCTTTGCAATGATCTACCAAAACATTTCTGTAATTTTAAACATTTATCTCTCACAGTTTAAGCTGAAAGAGTTGTGCTGACAGAGTTTTCTGTAGTGTAGAATAATGGCAAACTGTAGGGCACTGAAACCAGCTTAACATCCCTTAATTAGATGATCTTTTCTTTCTTTGGTTTACGTTTTACTATGTTGCAATTAGATATGCAAAGACCATATATGAACAAAAGCCAAAACTTCCAGGTCCAAAAGGTGCAGCCTTAAAACAACATTCTTTCTAATAACCAGCAGGGGGCGCCTTCTCCGCTGCAAAAACAAGTTGGAGTCTGCAGAAGTATAGGAGTCTCAGTCTCCTCCAAAGTACCCAGCTGGAGGCTAAAAGTACTAAAGGTATAAATAGACTCACGCAGCGACTGTGGACTTGTCTTGTTACACATATTTTACATTCATTTTAAATCAGAGATGCAAACACAGAATATGTGAGGCTATATGTGAAGTTTATTATCTTTCAAATGAGGAAGATTCAGCTTGTAAATGATTTTTGCTGGGTACAATTTCAAAGCGTTTTTTTACTATCAGTTATTAGAGGCGTATCGTTTCAGTATTTCATTACTTTTGTTACTTTGGAAAAAAGCCTTTAACATTTCACAGTTGCATTGTTTGGATAAGAACCAGTCTCAGGTCATCTGTGAACACCTTAAGGCATTTTTTCTCTCTCTTCCGGTTTGGTGTTCTGGTGCAAGTATGACATCAGTAACTCAGGAGCTGCTGATGACCTGCTTTATCCAGTTGGTGAGCCTGGTGATGCGAGTGTAGACACCATAGTAGTCTGGACGCCCGCAGCCTCTACCCCAGCTCACCACCCCGGCCAGGAACCAGCGACCTGAAGGCTCCTGACACACCAAGGGACCGCCCGAGTCTCCCTAACAGACAAAGGTAACGTTAACGAGGCACAAATAAGACTGGGTCTTCACAGCACAGAGGCACCATAATAATTGACAGTACTTATAATTACTACAGTGACTCACTATATCATCATCATCAGGGGTTCTTAGATATGTGGCTTTTAAAACTCATTTTATAACATCGATGTGTTTTAAAAAAACTGGGCTAAAAAGAGGAAATAACGTTATAGATTTTTTTAATATTTAAAATTTTAATCGGTTTCTCCTTTTTTGTGGCTTTGAGGACATCTTGACAGAGAGCAGGACTACACGATTCTAAGTGATACATAGAATTTTACTTTCATTGCATCATATCAACTTTAAAACACTGCAGGAACTTATTGAATTTAGATTTTTTTGTAATATTAGTTATATTAAAGAGAGAATCCATACAAAATCAGTTTAATTTAAATCTCTGCTTTGATTTTACCTACAGTTTCTTGGCAGTTCTACACACACTTGTTGCTGTATCTCCACCCAGCAAACCAAAGCCTGGTCTTCTTTTGACTTGTTTTGTTCACTCTTCTTTTTTCAAATGTAGGTAAAGATATTTTAGACGGGAATGGTGAGATTGTGACAAAACAGTAAAAGTGCAGGCTGTAAAGGAAACAATGTGTAGAGCTGAGGGGATGAAGTGCTAAGTGTTGTGTTGGACATTCTGAGTTCCACTTGCTTTTTAATTTTTAGTCATTTGATCCATTTTTGCTGCCAAAGTTCAAAGCACATGCAGCTTGTATTTCTTTGTACCTGACAGGCATCTTTCCTTCCATTGCGGTAACCGGCACAAAGCATTCTGGGAGTAACCAGGTGTCCATAGGAACGGATGCAGGATTCCTCGCTAACCAGGCGCACATCAACTTTCTGAAGCACATTACTGGCTGTGCCTGGGAAAAGTAAGAGGACAGAGTGACAGAGGGCAAAAGAATATCCTGTCAGTCATAATGCTGTTGAGTCTTTGTGCACTGCTTAAGGCCCCAGTAACACCAGCTTAGAGACCCATTAGCAATTGTTTGGAAATGGCCAGCGATGAGGGAAAAACAAGTTTTCCCTGACTGCGAGTGCTTTTGGGAGGTTGTTGCAAAAAGGTATACATTTCTGCACTGACAACCTTCTTTTGATTGTTTTGGTTGTCATCACTCATAGTACGCCTGGAAAATGCTAACTAGCGTTCAGAGTCAAATCTGTGTCTTCTGAAACATGTTGGTTTCAACTGTAAGACACAACGTTTACCGTGAAGCCAAACATTCTCCGTTTTCACTTCCCATCACACTTTTCAACTTTCACTGTTGACTTGTCTGCAGACAAATCAGCATACTTTCATGCAAACTGCAGCAATCTGCTAGCGAGCAAAGCAATCACAGAGAAGATTTTGGTGCAGCACCATTTGCAATAGATATCACCCAACAGCACTAATAACACTCTGCAACCTCCAGCGTCCAATAAACATTCCTAATGTGCCCTTTATGGACTGGTGTGAGGGAACCCATTGTGTGCTTGCCCATAGAAAGCTCATACAGGGGTCCTAAAGGGGCAAAGGTGCTGTGGATCCTGTGTGTGCACAGGTATTTGTCTAACATTCCCCGACACACTGTAGACTGAAGTATCCAGAGAAATTGATCCACCAACCTTCCAGCTGCTATATTACCCATGCTATCTAATGAGGCACAGCCACCCGACTTTGGGCCTACATGGGTATGTCTGCCAGCATATTACTTATATTAATGAAACACTATACAGGGTAATGAAACCACGGAACATGTTTTAGTACACTGCGAGAAATAACAGGAGACTGAGAAGCTGAGAGAAGGTGATTGATGCAGAACCTCAGAAACGCTGTTCCACGCTGCATACAGCTGGTGGCTGTAATGTACCACGGGGCACAGTTAGGCAGCCCTCTGTGATCCCTGCTACTGGTGTGAAATGTGGGGTACATCTGGGCAGACCACACTTAGCATGCTTTGTGTGGGCAGCTGCTGTTCCCCATAGTGTAGAACCCAGATGCACCCATGTTTGCTGGAAAGCCTGGTTGACGTGTCTTCACTTACTAATAATGAACAACAAAGGTCTTCCCTTACGGTAACAAGAAAACACTTTATTCCGATTATGATCATGCAAATGCATTTTAATGTATTCAAATTTACCTTCGATTTTTCTCAAAAGTTGTATTGATTCTTATGAAGCGTTGCATGCCAGTATATGTTCTCCCACACCTTTTCTCTCTCTCAGCCTTCAGTTTATTAAGTTCATCGTGATAGCAGAAACCACTTCCACCCACACCACTCCATCTCCTCCTGCCTTTTTGATTTAAATTAGGTTTTTTTTTGCATGTGTGTTTGCTCAGATATCAAAATAGCACACCCACTTGCCTCCACATCACCGTCTGCACAAAAACTCCCCATATCTCGCACGCACTGACAAAAGGATGTTTTTAAAAACCACACAGTCGTTTGGTTGTGAAAATGATGCATCACACTGAATAATACATAAGTCGGTAATCATTCTGCAACAGGAGTCAAACTTGCTTAAAAGAAAAACTAAAAAGTGAGTGAGTGCTCTTCTTTTAGAGTAAACCTTCCATTTTTAAAGCAGTAAATGTAACATCACTCTAGGACCAGTAGTGTTTATGAAACTGCTCAGTGGGATTTAAGTGTCTTTTAAGGTCTGTTGTTGTGTCTGTCCATAAAGCAGCCTGTAGCTCAATGTGATTTATGATCGTGGAGAATGAAAAATGACTGTTTTGAGAGGCAGGTAGGATAGAGGTCCCCAATCCATTTAAAATGTCAGAAGATGAATTTTAAACCTCCAAGATGTTTGATCATAGAGGAAACCAATTAAACTTTGCTCTAATAAATATGGATGGCCACTTGAGGCTGGCTCTGAAAGCAAGTCAGTTGCCACGGTCTCCTATATCAAACTGCCCAACTTTACAGCAGAAATAAACATGGGAAAAAAACTGGTCTCTGTGGCTAATACTCATTTTTTAAAGGTTTAAAGTTTGGGTTTATTACTGGCACAGCTGCTCTGAACAGCAGATGGCTAGGTCACAGACGGTTAAACCTTCTGTCAGCTCGTTCAAGTTACTGAAATGGACCTGTGTTTTGCAGTTTTATTTCAATATTTTAATGTCATTCCCAGAGAAAAAGTAGTCCAGATGGCACGATACACAAGGACAGGTCTCTAGTCCATCATAACGCCAAAACAGAGACAACCACACACTCTAAAATCTAACCTACAACAAATTCAAAATCACCAGTTAACCTAATACTCATGTTTCTGGACTGTGGGAGGAAACTGGAGTTTCTGAAAGAAGCCCGTGCAGGCAATGAGTGAACATAAAAAGCCCCAGCTCACCAGGGGAGTCTCACCAAGACCTGTCAGAGGTGCTTGCTTATAGAGGTTTGTCTGATTGTTGGGGTTTTTCTATACTATTGTAGAGTCTTTACTTTACAATATAAAGCAAATTGAGGTGATAAAGTGTAGCAGATATGGAGGCATTTTGAGAGGTCAAACCAAAAACTTGGAAATCACTGCCATAGCAGGTTTACTGGTTATTAAAAGATCTGTAATTTGCTATTCCATACTCTAGCTTCTTTGCACATCCTTCAAGCCCTCCCCTTCCCTGCTTTCAAAGCTCACCCCCCTCACGGAGTGCCCCCCAGCCAGTGACCCAGCAGAGCAGGCCTGGCTCCAGCTGGTGCGTTGGTGGGGGCAAGCAGGTGGGTCGAGCATGCCCAGTCAGCAGCGCAGCGGCGGGCCGGTCCAGCTTGAGCAGGGCCAGGTCGTAGTCGTGGGACTCATCGTCATAGTAATGATGAAGATGGATGCGTTGGACCCGCGCCACCTCCTCTGTAGGGCTGCTGCGGTTGATCAGAAGTTTGCCAAGGTAGACTGTCCACACTGAGGGGGAGTAGAGACTGCAGCAGGAACACAAAGAGGTCAAATGTGTTGTAGGGCCAATAAGAAAGCGTTTTTTTCCTGAGCTATTTAAAAAGAAAACACCCACACAGTTAGCAGTATTAACTCATGCCAAGAAATATCTGTTTATACTTTTTCAGCTTTTTTATCTTCCTCATCCACAGACTCTGAAGGCTGCTTAAGCTTTTAATCACCATGCAAGAAAATTAAGCAGAGAAAAATAGGTAATGCTCTAGAGGATGCTGCAGCTATAGTTTTGGGGATGGTCCAGATTGTGGGGTTGAAAAACACAAGTGTATACAAATCCATAAATACTCTGCCTCTGACTCAGACAGGCTGTGACAGTTAAACCCCGGTCAGCAAAGATGCAACCGAAGGACAGAAGGAGGAAGCTGCAGCAGAAATAAACTTGATTTATAAAACCACGACTAAAATGCTCCATCAAAGTCACGGCAGAGGATGATAATATTTTAATCTTTACACAACAGAGAGTCTTTGGTTGTCTTCTTATTAACATCACTTTCTAACATTTAAGTCATCACACCACTTCCTTCCTTTTTGTTTCCTGCCCTTACCGGTCGTCATAGAAACAGTGGGCAGCCGACACCACCCACTGACTGGCGATTAAAGTGCCACCACAGATGTGGTTACCCCGCACCTGCAGGCTGGCCTGCCATGGCCACTCCCCCTCTGAGGCGTCCGTTCCCCCAACGATGCGGCTGGAGAACTGCCTCAGGCCGCACTCTGGATACACACACGCAGGTATGTTTAAACACACTGATGTGCGCAGTGTGAGCTAATACTTTTCAAATAAAATGCTCGCGAGTTATTGAAACAAATTCTCTGACATAGAAGCACACAGAAGTCTCGAAATTTTAATGTGATACAATTAAAATAATGAGAATAAAGTTAGAATGTTAGAAGGTGTTAGGTGATCGAGTCTTCTTACCACAATGTTTCTCATCGGAGGCGTCAGGGCAGTCAGTGACAAAGTCACACTCAGGATTTGGTTTCTTCAGACACGTTCCGTCAGCACACACATAGGTCATATCTGTACACTGCACGCCTGGGCATGGACACAAGTATAAATTTATATTTAATGCAATTAAACAATAAAGTTTACATCATGGCCTGTGTCTGCTTCCCTCATCAGTTCAGCTTGAAGCTAAAAGGAACCAATATGCACTGTTACTGTTGAGATGTTCAGGATAAAGTCATGTGGGTCTTCCAAAAGGATGCAGGACAAGATAAAAACAGGCCACTACCTCACTGAAAACAGATATTCCTGATATGTTTTTGGCTGTCCCTGTGGCAGCAGACAGGCAGGGTTTGATTCTGCCGTGGGCGCTTTGCTGCATGCAACCCACACCTTCCTATCCCTCACCTTCATGCATCTTTCTAACTGTCACCTTCTAATTAAAAAGTCAGACACCTCAGACTGAATTGAACGACTGAATGAATCAATGATATAAAATGACGTCTGGGTGGTTACATCTTAAAGCACACTTTTTATAAGCTAAGCATTTTAAAAGGTGAATGGAGGCTTTGGTTATACAGCACACAGGAAATGTAGTGTTAGAGGCATCTGACTACATATATTCCAAAAAGGGGGATCGTAGTGATTTTTCCAACTACCTTTTGCCGACGGCTGTGGAAGTATTTTATGTGTGAAAAGAAGGACACTTGCAGCCTGTTACCTTCAGTGCAGTTCATCTCATCGGTAGCTTCAGGGCAGTCCGGGTGTTGGTCACACACTTTGTAGTAGTCCACACACTGACTGTCCTCTGGACATTTGTATTGTGCCACACATACTGAGAGACACACATGTAAACACTACATTCAGAACCGTTCACTGACAAAATATTGTAGAAAAACTCAGCCGTGTAACATGAGTTAGCCCACGGTGCTTCTTATTTACAGATTAAATGTATTTTGAGTGTGTCGCAGTACATAATTAATAGCTTGATTTAATGTATGCTGGATTATGTTTATTAGGAGAAAAGCAAAAGAGGAGTTTTATTAGAGAGTACATTTGAAAAAGTTATTAAATAAAGTGCTTTTGATGCTTTTGTATAACAGAAATATACAGTAAATATGTCTGAATTTGTGGCTAGCATATTTTACTTTCTGTAAATTAGTATAGTATTAGCATTAGTCTTTGCCATGAAGAAGTATTTGTCGCTTCCATATTTTTGGTATTATGTTTTTGCATGTTTGTCATAGTTAAATGTTCGATAACCTGAGTAAAATGCAGTTTTTAAATGATGATGATTTTATTTATTAATGGAAAACAGCCATCCAAACCTACCTGACCCTATGTGAAAAAGGGTTGGTGTTCCGATAAACCAAGCGGTCGTTCAGCCTGAGTGGTTCAGTGGTTCACCTTCAGGATCTTCGTGCAGAATCTGTGGTTCCTTCAGTTACAGCAAGTCATCGAGCAAAGCAGCCCAGACCATCACTCTACCACCAACCGCCATGTTTGACTGTTAGTATGATGATGTTTTCATGAAATGCAGTGCTAGTTTTACACCAGATGTAAACCTTGGCAAATGTCAGACGAGTCTTTGTGTTCTTTTTTTCTCCTTGATCTCTCCCATGGAGGCCATTTTTGCCCAGTTTCTTTCTCATTGTTGTTGAACTCTGACCTTAACTAAGGCAAATGAGTCCTGCAGTTCTTTAGATGTTGTTCTAGGTTCTCTTGTGGCCTCCTGGATGAGTCTTCAATGCACTTTTGGAGTAAATTTGGTAGGCCAGCCACTCCTCGAAAGGTTCACTGTTCCAAGGTTTCTCCTTTTGTGGATATGACTCTCACTGTAGTTTACTGTGAGTCCCAAAGCCTTAGAAATGGCGTTCTAACCCTTTCCAGACAGATAGATGTCACTGACTTTTTATCTCACCTTTTTTAGATGTCTTACTTCATCACACAGGGCCAGGAAGGTTTAGATAGCTTTTTCCCTTATCCCTGGTTATCTTTGTCTAATATTAAAATTCTCTTGATGATGTCTGCAGAACGTCAAGTCGTGGTTGGCGCTAAACTTTCTTTGTTTTAACGATTCTAAAACTGAAGTAATGGTGTTTAGACCTGCTTCCACTGCTGTTCCGTGTGTTGATCTGCAATCCCTGAAATCATTCTGTAAACCATCCATCCATCCATCCATCCATTCGCTTCTGCTTATCCTTTTCAGGGTCGCGGGGGGCGCTGGAGCCTATCCCAGCTGTCATAGGGCGAAAGGCGGGGTACACCCTGGACAGGTTGCCAGTCTGTCGCAGGCAGGTAAACCAGAGTTTGTTAATCTGGGTTTTAAAATGGATCCTGAGCTTAAGCTTGAAAGCCAGATCGGGTTGGTTGTAAGGTCTAGTTTCTTTCATCTGAGGCAACTGGCCAAAATTAAGCACTTTCTTACGAGACAGCAATTTGAAACAGTAATCCACGCTTTTGTAACCGTTCGGCTGGATTACTGTAATTCTCTTTATTTTGGGGTGAGTCGATCTTCTGTTTTTCGACTGCAGCTAGTCCAGAATACTGCTGCACGGCTTTAAACTGGCACTCGTAGATACGAGCATATCACCCCAGTTTCATTGGCTGCCCGTGCATTTTAGGATCCATTTTAAGCTGCTTTTATTTGTTTTTAAATGTTGGTCCAATGCTGCCCCTGTGTACCTCTCTGAGCTTCTTCATCCATACATACCTTCCCGGTCCCTCAGGTCGGCAGACCAGCTCCTCCTGAGTGTGCCCAGGACTAATCGTAAGCTCAGAGGGGATCGGGCGTTTGCTGTGGCAGCACCAAAATTGTGGAATGAGTTGCCTTTACATGTTAGACAGGCACCTTCCTTATCTGTTTTTAAATCACGTCTTAAAACATTTTATTTTCCTTGGCTTTTAGCACAGCAGGACTTGTTGATGTCTCTTAATATATTTTCTTATTAATTATATTATTTTTAATTTTAAGATATTTTATATGTAATTTAAACTGTTTCCTCTCTGTTTTATATTTGTAGCACTTTGGTCAACATTGTTGGATGTAAAGTGCGTTATAAATAAAGATGCTATGCTAAAGATGCTATCTGAAATATTTAGGTCTTAAAAAATGTGCAAAAACAAAAAAATCAGGACGGGGATGAACATTTTTTCACAGCACTGAATCAATAGTGAACACTTGACCTTAGTCAAACCACTGAGAGCATTGTAGCTTGACAGGCTGCCAACACTCACAGGTTTTAAAATTAGAGATTCTTTCTGCCTTCCAAGTGCTTTCATGGGGTTTTTAAAGAGTAGGCCCATCAGATCAGATCAACATCACCCCTGGATTTAAAGCCAGGCAGCTTTCATTAGCAGCACTCTGATAAGCCTCACATATCTGATGTTTTTCTGGAACAGTTCTACTCTCATCCATGTCATATAAATCTGGCAGTTTTGGCTCTCCAGTGTCACAAGTGGCCTCACCAAGAGGGTGGTGGCTGATAGACAATAAATTCAACATTATTTTACTTAGAATGGGCACATTTATGTGTCACATTCAGTATTTGAGCACTTACTCTACCCTCTCAATGTGAAGGGAGAGTTATTTATGTTTGGAGTTCTGTATATACCACAGTTTCTCTCATCGAGGCCATTGGGACAGTCCTTGATTCCATCACAGATGGGCACGCAGAGACCATTCACAGTGCACAGGAACTGTCCTGGGCAAGCTATAAAACACAAATACACACAGAGCTCGAAATTATGCTGAGAAAAGGTCACAAAATGACATCCCAATATTTTCATCAACATTTCATGGCTGTCAGTTCCAGCATCCACAACTCACGATCTGACAGGTTGAAGACGCTGTATTGCAGCTGAAGGCCCGGCCCTGTGAGTGACACCTCAGATGTCATGAAGATAGTGGCTGTCGTAGAGAGCAGGAAGAGACGTTCGCTGTAGGGCTGCAGAGCCCTGGTGCCGCACAGCCTGAGAAAGGAGAGGGAGGGTGAAAGTGAAGGGACGTGTCCCTGAAGGCATCACCTCTCCACTTGTACAAGAAACTATTGATCGGTTTCTTCCTGATTAAATAAAGAAAGTAAGGGATTTGTGAGTTTATTGCCTATACTGGAATTAAAATGCTCTCGAACATAAGGGGATTTGGTTGGCTTGTGTGGTACAACACTGCCCCCTGTTGTTCAGTAGGGAACAAAATCCTCTCAGGGTCTAAATACTTTTTACTGAGGCTAAGAAGAAGCAGAACTCAGCACCTGTGCATTACACAGAAAGACAAAATCCTTTACACATGACTATTTGCTAAAAAGGGAACTATTTGAAAGCACGACCCGCTATATCAGTTATGATGAAGATTTGTGTTGTGTTGGGCTATCTCAAATGTTCTTTTTGTGTGTGTAAACATGTCTAATAAGTTCCAGAATAGGCACTAACGTTGCTTTACTGGGCTGAAAAAGGTCTTTGTGGCACAGCTTACCTGCGATTCTGGATGACCCACTGTCCCTGGGTACAGGCCTGGTTGTAGCTGGCTCTGCTTAGCTCATAGCCCTCAAATGTCAAACACAAGCCCATCCCTGCACTGGGCATCTGAAATCACACACAGGACAGTAAATGTATCAATCAAGTCATTTACTTGACAGGTTCTTTATTATAATACGAGTTACCTTTAGTGATTCAAAGTTTGACGTGGATCATTTGATGATAAATAAAATAATCAATCAATGTGTGGATCAATAAAAGATGCACGGCTGAAGGAGAGGCTTACAGTAAAGTTCCAGGTACAGTTGGTGTCAGGAGGGTAGTAGCTGGGAAAGAAGGGTGTCTTTAGTGTCCCTTGGACCCCTGATACTGCCTCCAACTGTATAGTGGAATTACAGTCTAAGAATGATGAAGACACAAAGCAAGAAAGATTGTTCAGTCCACAATATAATCATTTAATGTGAATATATACAGAAAAGAAGAGGGGGACTCATGAATATAGCAGGATCCACACAAGATTGATTTCTACCATGTCTTTCAGAACACAACTTGATTGATTCTTGGTTTTGTGAGACCAAGATAGATTGCCATAAAAATACATGAGGATATTGATATCTGCTGCCCAGAGACTAAATCCCACTCACTCTGGTCATTCCTGTAGCTCTTGCACAACTAACCGGTCAATAATTTCATTTACAGTGTGATATATCTAAATATCTACTGGACAGAATACCAAAACGTTTTCCAGATGATGTAACTTTTTGATGTGCCACCAAAGGTTGACATTGCATGTTAGGATGCTGACTTTTAGTCAAATTATTGTATGATACATTTTTTACCAGAGAGAAGTGCAAAACATTCAGGTAGGCTTACCCTGGTGTTCCCAAGCCTGCACAGACAAAGAAAAGGATTCCTTGTAATTGTATAGACCCTGTTTCCAAACCACTGTCATCCACTCTCCTGATGACAGGACACGGACCACGCGCTCATGTCTGCTGCAGCCATACACACTGGTAGGAAGGAAGGAAAGTTGCACAGAGCCCATAAATGATAGTGATAATAACGTGTTAGTATGAGTTTCTATTTTGGACATCTATAACAGGAACTATAGAGGCCTAGATATGTGTAGATCATCCTATTTTAAAGGTCAGGCCAAATATTGATTTCATTTTTGTGGTTTTTAAATATTCCTGTCACTTTACATTAATGCCTCACAGTGCTGTGTATCAGTCTAAATATACTTATATTGTTAGGAGAGACTCACGATGTGATGAGATGATTATCAGCAGGGGTGAGCGAGTTGTACACCAGCAGTCTGTCACTGCACTCTGGAAGCAGCCACTCCATATGGAGCTCAAGCTGGGAGCTTGGGGTGGTCTGGAGGTGCCACAGACAGGAGGAACGCTGCGTGTTAGGGCCAAGGAGCAGAATGGGGCTGCTGGACACCACCTTCTGATAGCGGTAGCAGTCTTGGGGCAAAAAAGGCAAGAATTAAAGTCAGAACTGAGTTTGTACTTTTGTGCACAGATGATGGGATTTGTAAATGTTAAACTTCAATGGCTTTTGCTTCTATGGTTTAACTTAAGCTGATAGGGATTGATGACATTACACTAAATATAAAGTTTTACTTTGACTTTAGATATGGAGCTATTACGTTAAAAGGAATTGTCTAAAAAGAAACAATTAAAAGATCAGACTAAACTAGAACAATGTGCCATGTAAAAGTATAACACAAGAGAAAATCAGTTTATAGAGTTTTTGGCGTCTGTGCTAATAAAGCTGTAGGTCAAATATGTTGTTAGCAAATTTAAATAATTCAGTTGTTAGTTAGTATCCAAGTTCCATTGTTTTTATCGTGTTATTATTATGCCCCTTTCAAAACATTTTAAAGTCATTTCAAAACTAAACATATAAACTACCTGTACTATGATGTAGTTAAACTCTAACCATGACCAATGAGTGCCCATCTAAGCAAGTCAAAAAATGGGTATTAAATGTTGCCAATTAAATAATGATGCGACCTAATAGAGGTGGAGTTCAAATGTCAAAATAAGGCTTTAAAATTTTTGCCTTTCACCCCAAAATCACATTTGTTCAGTGAATTATGTATACAGTATAATAAATTAAATTATACTGAGAAGCATGCTCAACATAAAATCCTGTTTACCTTTGTTCCCATGAGTTACTTTATTTCTTGTCTAATGTACAGTGGACTGTGCTACTTGTAATTAAAGTTCCGGTACATGAATTAATTAATACAAAACAAAAAATTATAAACAAACTGAAATAAAATCTGATACCAAATGAGGCTTTCAAAAGTTTTACAACTTTGGGGTCAGTTTCTGTAGGGAGCAGAACAAAAAGAAACAGAAATTAAATTAAATGTACATTAAATTTAGATTTAAATCTTCCTTTAACTGTTTTTCTGCCCATGTTCTTCCTCTCACCACTGACAGATAGTGTAGGGAGATGGAAAAGGTATCCATCAAAGCTGGCTGTCTCTTCCACCTTTGACCTGCTGTACCCCTTCAGCCCCTCCACCAGGCTCCTTCTGACCTTCTCCAGCGTGACTCCCTCAGCATGGCTGCTGGGTATATTCAGCAGTATCCAGAAGTGAGCCACAACACTTCCTTCCCTGCAGAGACAAAAAGACAACCAAGACTCGATGAAAGACCAGTCAAAAGTTTGGACACACCTTCTCATTTCATGGTTTTTCTTTATTTTCATGTCTATTCACATTGTACATTCTCACTGAAAGCATCAAAATTATGAATGAGCATATGAAATTATGTAGGAAACAAAAACGTGTGAAATAACTCAAACCGCTTTTTATATTTTAGATTGCTTTGTACACTCTTGGCATTCTCTCGATGAACTTCATGAGGTCGTCACCTGAAATAGTTTTCCAATAGTCTTATACAGTCTTATCCCCACACCATTGCGTTTGGGTTTAGTTTATGTGACTGAGGAGAACAGGCCATCTGGTGCAGCACTTCATCACTCTGCTTCTTGGTCAAATAGCCCTTACACAGCCTGGAGGTGTGTTTGGGGTCACTGTCCTGTTGAAAACGAAATTATGGTCAAAATAAAGGTAAACTGGATGGGATGTAATGTCGCTGCAGGCTGCTGTGGTCGCCATGCTGGCTCAGTGTGCCTTCAATTTTGAATAAATCCCCAACAGTGTCAGACGAAGAAGGCAAGAAATTCCACAATTGAACACTGACAAGGCACACCTGTGACATGAAAATGATTGCAGGTGACTACATCATGAAGTGCATTGAGAGAGAGCCAAGGGTTTGCAGCGCTATCAACAAAGCAAAGAGTAGCTACTTTCAGGAATCTAAAATATAAAACCTATTTAGATATATTTACCAACTTTTTTTCTACATGATTCCATATATCTTGCTTCATATATGATGTCTTCAGAATGTATCTACAAAGGTAGAAAGTAGTAAAAATAAAGAAAAACCATTAAATGAGAAGGTGTGTCCAAACTTTTGACTTCTAGTGTTTTACTGTCTTTACTGATTCAAAGTATTTGGTGCCTATGGCTTCATGTTGTCATAAGTATGCTTGTTTTTGCAGGTATTTGGTGAAATACCAAAAAGGACAGTTTCTTAAATAGTCACAGTGTTTCACTTGTTTGGGCCCAAAAGCAACTTCCCAGCTAAAATCCGCAAATTTACAGTATAAATAAAAAGAAAAAAGAAATGAAAAATAAAACAGCAACATCTGAACAAGGTGAATTTTGAACTCTACAATCAGTCTATAGTCTGTGGTTTATCATTTTAAGGTTGCCATGTCGAGCTTTTTGTATACAGTCTATAGAAACACGCATGACCTGCAATACAGTTGGTACTTTTACCTCATGATCTTGGGTTGATTATAATCGATCGTGGCTCAAGAGTTGGGAGTTCTTTGTAACCGGAAGGTTGCCGGTTCGAGCCCCGGCTCGGACAGTCTCGGTCGTTGTGTCCTTGGGCAAGACACTTCACTTACCGCCTACTGGTGTTGGCCAGAAGGGCCGATGGCGCGATATGGCAGCCTTGCTTCTGTCAGTCTGCCCCAGGGGAGCTGTGGCTACAACTGTAGCTTGCCTCCACCAGTGTGTGAATGGGTGGATGACTGGGTGTGTAAAGCGCTTTGGGGTCCCTAGGACTAGTAAAAGCGCTATACAAATACAGACCATTTACCATAATATACCTAAAACTGTTGGTAAGATAAAGTTGATCATCTTCAGTTTTTGTCAGTTCAGAAAGCGGTAGATTCTGAACTTGTTGAAACACATCAGTATTGTAGCAGTTAGCATAAAACACTAACCACTATAAAGAAACAACTGGTGGCTGCTCCCTTATTGAAAACAGAGTAAAAGCTTACCGTATGTTAAAGCCACAAAGATATTTTTCAGAGGTTAGTTTTAAGAAAAAATGTGCAGAACAGTGTAGATTTTAAATTTTACTCAAAGCTTATCAGTAGAAAATATCCTCCTGTTGACAAAAACTTGAACTGAACTTGGAGTCATGATGGCACAATATTCACTACTTATCAACCTAGTTCAAGGCTCAATTTGTATTTTAGAATCACAGCTGGCACTTAGTCTACCACTAAACTACAGTACTGCCCCATTCCTGTTGTTATGACTCTGACTTATGACTATGTGAAGAAAAAATGTAATGTACATACCCAAAGGCAAACACAGTGGTGCAGTTGAAGTATCGAGAAAGAATCGAACCTTTCATAATATTCTCTACCTGAAAGAAAGCAAAACACTATCAGCTGTTCACATGAAATCATTCAGGTGCAGGATGGTAGTGTTCCTGTCAGTACACATGCACTATATGTACTTTATACTGCCAAACATAGCCTCCTGAATGCTAATTTAATGTATTATTTTTGCTGTGCTATGTGGTTCTTTATAGCGTAGTCAATCTGACTACAGTCTGCTCTTCTTTTGATTTGATGTACCTGTATTAGTCCCACAAGGGGAAATTTCATAAGGCTGCCGACCTATTGCACGTAATGCCGGCGCCATCTTACCCTCCGACCATACATACATGACACAAAACATCACATGGGGAAGACAGGTCAGAGAGGTATAACAATGGAAAATGCACCACATGAGGAAAGATAAGGAGAAAAAAAATAACTCCCCTCAGACTGAGCTCCAACAGGGAGATCAGTTTGAGAACAGAAAAAAAACACCTTTGCACATAAGAGCACATGAAAAAAAACAAAACTTCTGGACTTCTGTTCTGGTCTATGACTTACTAGTGTAATGTACGTTAATGATAACAACTGTTTGTGGTAATATCTCAGAATTATTATAATCTACAGCACCTAAACAAACTTGCTAAGCATTATTTGTTTCAGCCCCCTTTTTTGTTATTGTTTACTTGTTAAGATTACATTGTGAAAATTAGTGGAAAAACAGAAAGCCTTTGAAACTGACAGGATCACCTAAGTGACCTAAATTTTTAGGACATCTGCATCAGAGGAATTCGTGGTCCCTGCTCACCATACTCTCGACGCCCTTGGCTTCCTTCTTGAAAACAGGACTGTTGTGAGAGGACAGATCAGTAGAGAAGTTCCTGTTGAGGATGGATAAGTAGGCAGTGTACTGCTGCTGGACACGAGCCTCTAACACCCAAACCTTGTATTCTGTTACAGAAATGTGGACCAACACAGAAATTAAAGACATCAAAGAGTAACTGTGATGCTACATAATAATAGTATCATAACAGTGATCCAATGTTCTTCATCTGTCGTATGATAATGATCCATGGGACAGCCCATCTGTGCTAAGAATAGGCATGTGTTGGATTGTAGTGTTATTTTATGCCATGTTATACCCCGAATTAAAGATTGTGAATTATTATGTAGATTAGTTTGCATTATTCTCCTGAATTAGAAGAAGCTGATAACTATTGCATTAGTTAAACTGATTTGCATGACATTAAACTGCTGACTTGTTGTGAATGAATGACATTGTTTTATGATGCATTATACTGCTGAGTTATAAGAAATACTTCTCACAGAGAGTTATTGTCTTATTTGTCTGATTAGAAGAGAACAGAATATGCTGGAGTTTTCTGCCCCATCGCAGCAGGAGCAGATAAGCAGGGAGCCAAGGTCGTAGCTTAGGCGCTGTGTGAGAGAAAGCATGTAAATGTGTAGGCTTTTTATGATAAGGTGGAGGCACCAGGGGCTATAAAAGTTTGAGCAATGCTCCACCATTTTGAGATTTTGAGGCTGTCTGCATCAGTGTCCATCTCCCACGCGTGTGTTCATTAAAATCATCGTTTGACTCAACCCGACCGGACCAGTGTTGTTATTGTGGTTTTTTCTCTTGTTTCCATCCCCAATTTTGAACTCGTAACACATGAAAGGCAAGAAAAAAGGAAACTGGAAAATATTTGCTCACTCTGTTTCAGTATACGTGTGCGGTACCATTATAAATATAGCATCTCAGACTGACTCTGATTTGCTTTCCCTAGCTGTCTGTGAGTTTCTGCTTCTTTACCACATCCTTGTCAACCTAATTCAAGCCTTACATTTACATTTTAGAATCACAGCTGGTACCTGCTTGACCACTAAACTACAACACAGAGGACAATATCAACTCTTATTATTTTACACACTAACTCTAAGTTCCATCCATCCATTCATTCGCTTCTGCTTATCCTTTTCAGGGTCACGGGGCTATCATATCCCAGCTCTCATTGGGCGAGAGGTGGGGTACACCCTGGACAGGTCCCCCTTTGTTGCAGGGCTAACACACAGAGACAGACAGCCATCCGCACCCACATTCACACCTATGGGCAATTTAGATCAGTCTATTAACCCAGAGGGAACCCACACAAACATGGGGAGAACATGCAAACTCAACACAGGCCTGATGGTGGAATTGAACTCAGGACCTTCTTGCTGTGTGGCAACCGTGCTAAGCACTGTGCCGCCTAACTCTAAGTTAGTTTGTAAAATTTCATGACTAGATGTCACTGAATTACAGCTTGTGGTCAACTGAATTCTGTTTCCCTACTCCTCCCGATAAAAATGCATGACCCTGGCTTCTGTAGTCATTGTAGGACCAACATGTTTTAGTCAGCCGAGGGAGAACTAAAATATTACATTTAGATAGTACTCCATAACGGCTGCATTGTCAATAGCGTACGTCAGTAAAATATTATTTGGTATTTAATGTTCGGCAATTGGAAGAGTTGGCCTTGGTTCAGGATGTGAATCCTGTTGGCGTGTTGCAAATTTGATCTGGCTGCAAAGCATTTAAATGTTTCTCCAGTTCCATCATATCCTGAAGTGCAAATCCTTTGCCAAAACAGCAATTCTACAGGGATCCAAACGTATGGTGTTCTGGTTTGGGTCTTTAAATTATATCCCGATAAGCAGTACAATTACGGAGCCAGCTTCTCATGCACATGATGACTACTATCCTCAAATAATCCTCATGACTTGACAATTATTTGAAACTGAGCATGTTGCAAAAGATCATAGGTAAACATGCAAACCACATTTTGTAGATGCTGTATACATGTGGCCACTCACACAGCATTGTCATTGTCAGGAGCACAACTTGAGATTAAAATATTAACAAAATGAGAGACAATGTTTTGCTCACCCAGGAAATACCAAGCCAAAATTGCTGCTGCAACTATAATGATGACAATGAGGATGATGAGGAAGGCAAGGACACACTTGCAGGACCGAGACTTCCTAGTGGGCGGAGCCACAGCTTGTGTAGCAGCTCCCACCTGAAAACAAAAGCTTAACATGATCTACAAAAAATCTGACAGAGACAGACCCAACGCTGTGTCATCCTTTGTTTTAGAGAAAAATGAAAATGTAGTGAATCATTTAGTTAACATCTAACCTGGTTTTTGAGTAAGTTATGTTTGGGAAGTAGGTATCGATTTGTTTAAAATGTTATTATATTTATTTATTGTATTTATTAGATATCTGCAAATCCCAATCAAACACAACTGATTGTTACAAAGCATACTGACACAGTTTATGGAAACATGTATGTAGAAGTGCCTGAACCTGCATCAGTCATGGCATTAAAAGCACAGAAGGAGCCTCCATTTTGAAAGGTCTTGTGCATTCTCTAAAACATGCATTTACTCTAAAAAATGTTAGATATGCAAAAATCCCTACAAAGGACATAGATCAGAGTGCATTGCTGCAGTTTTAATGTTTCAGTATTACTGACCCCATTGCTTAGAGAAGCATGTGTGATCCCCTGGTCACAGGATACGGACTTCTTTGACCCGTGGCCAAGTGCCATTGCATCACACCACATTTCTTAGTCCTTGAGAAATCATCTTGACATCCATGAGGGGTCGCTGAGTTCTGAATTTCCAACCAAAAGTCTTTTACCAGCCATCTTTGGTAATCACAAAGCTGCACATGTTGCTCTGACAGACAAAGAGCAGTCCAATTTCTGTTTGTAAGTCCAAAGGTAAAAAAAAAGACAGTCAATATTTCCCAAACCTCATTTGGCTTAAGCATGTCACTCAGAGTTAGCTGACTTACCTCTATGCATCAGCAAAGCAAGAACTGATGGTTCGATATAACTGGGAGGAGTAAAAGTGAGTCAGGTACACAACCTGATATCACAAATCATAACCAAGCAACAGCAGTGCACCCAGGCAACTGCCTGCACAGGTAGGACTGCAGGGAATAATAAGTTATTTACAGTCTCTATTCTCCAGAGTTAGTTTTCCCTGCAAACAAGAGTCTACTACACACAGAGATATGAGTGTCTTTATCTCAGGGACTAAAGAGTTTCTCACTGATTTAAATTTTGCCTCTGCAAATCAATTCATTATCAGGAGCACATTTTTTTGAAAATGTTCATGTAAAATCTTTTCTTCGGTTTACATTAAACTTTAAAAATAAAAGGCCCACAAGCTATTTACACTTGTCATTTATTTTATTGTGAAGTTCATCACAGTAAACAACATGTTTTACGACTGACTTGATGGTCTACAACATACAGGGAAACCAAGATCAAAACAATAATGTGAACTATTAGACTATTTGTCATTGACATACTTCCATTCCATTACAGACGTATACATATATTTATTTTATTAAAAGGTAAAATTATTTTTATAAAACAAATACAAGTTCTTATATAAGTCATTTATGCTATTAATGATCTGTTACATCTAGACATTTCATCTTCAAATATCCTGGTTATGGTTAATATGTGATTATCATGATAACAACATTAGTTCACAAACTCACCTATCTGGAACTTACATTCCTTTACCAACATTTGTTTCAGTACAATAAGCTACATGCCATTTAGATGATCTCACTAAAACCACAATATAAACGCAAACACTTTTATTATTACAACCACATTATTATTAATTTGAGTTTAGTTTCTCATTAGATAATACATTTGGTTTTTAACAGTAACAGTTTAAGTGCAAAGTTCAGATATATGAAAAATTATTTTGTTTAAATATTAAAGATAAAGGAAAATACACTTATAAATATCACCACCAGCGCTGCTGAACAACGTGAAGTGTATAAAGTTTTATGTGATGTTACATTTTCCTGAGAACTTATCCGGTTGTTCAGTCTGACGTCACTAGCCGTGTCTGGGTCTAAACTCCGCTGCAGCGCCATGTATCAAACGATCACTGTGGCATTACTGAGAGTTGAAAAACTGTCTGAAGTCTTTCATCTTTAATAAAATGATCAGCGTTCTGCTCTACCAGGTGTAACAATTGAGTTTAACATCCAGGCATCCATGAAAACGGAATTTATGACATTTAACAGAGTTAGAAGTTAGCAGGAAGTTAGCTCGCTAGCTTCTATCTAAATACAATATAGCATGTCCTGACTGCGGGGTTTTGGAAACAAATTAAAACGTACAGCTCTGTTATCACTTCCAGCATAAATGAAGACAGAAAACTAAACAGCAGGGACGTTTGTAGGGTTACTGAAGTTTGGCTAGCTGGTATATAATGATGTGCTACGTGACCGCTAGTGACACTGCTATGTTAGCATAATATAAACAAGCTAACTTTTTTTCCACTCGATAAAAGTTAACGTGAGTGTTCTTGGTGGTCAGGAACAAATGTAATCGCATGGCAGGATGCTGTAAAAGGACCAAACTTCAGCCAGGAGAACAACTGAGATAATCCATCCACAATATGAGGTTAGTCATTCATATACTGCTGCATGGGCTGGGCTGTAGTTACATCCTAAGGTTTTAAAAACTGAGCTTAAATAAATGATTAGTGGTAATAAAAGCCGAGGGAGGTCAACAGTGATCACTGACTGTTTTAGGAGCTTTTTGAGATCAAATAGAAGAAAATACAAAACATTAAACATGTTAACAACACAAAAGCCATATTAAACGCAGACTACTTTAGGCCCGGAAGTAGGATTCATCACGTCATCACTTAACGACCGGATTGGGTGTGATACATGCAGTGTTGCCAACGCCTCAGTAAGGAAAATCGCTATTGGTTGTCCTAAAAGTCGCTAGAAGTCAAATGACATCATCGCCTAATTTGCATAATTGGTCATGCTAATCTAATTGTAACCTATGTTGTTGGAGAGAGAAATAACATTGTGGAAGAAACATAAAGTGAGTAAAAAACATCCTAAATGCATTTAGAGTTTATTTAGAACTACAAATTAACTTTTAGCAATTATTGTTTTTTTTAATGTCACAGTTCCAACCCTGCTCCTTTACCCGGGCTTGGACCGGCAAAAGTGACCCGAAATTGGCACTCTGGTGGAGTTACTTTGTGTGTGTGTGTTTATAAGTAGTTTTAAACCTTGTGATCCACAAAACAGCATAAGAGTAAAAGAGTAAAAGAAGAACTGACTGCGTTACAGCACCCGCTGCTTGTTGAGAGTAAAAGCGATACGCGCTTTCACGTCTTTTTTTAGCAACTTTTTTTAGAAAAAAAGTCGCTAAGGGGTCTGAAAACTCGCTAAATATAGCGACAAAGTCGCTAAGTTGGCAACAGTGGATACATGTGCTACATGCTATTTTGTCCTGGTAGTTGAGCCTGCTGTCTGTTCTCAGCCCTCCTCCTGTTTCACTGGCATATATCCATCACCAGAGGGCTCCACCGACCTGCCTGTTGACATCAGAGCAAACCCCTGTGTCTTGTGACCTGGCTGGAGCTGCAAAGCTGGACTCAGTCGTGGCCCAGGCAAGTTCAGAGGCAGTTGAGGAAAAGAGAGCAGGGAGCATGGTAATGCACTGGAAGGATGAGGCGGAAACAGGAAGCGTGTAGATTCAGTGGACTTATCAACATCCTCCATGCCCTCATCCTGACTCAGCTGCTCCTCTCCCCCACTGCTAACACCTGAATCCAAGCTGGGAAGCTCCGGGCTGTCAGCCTGCTGTTTCTCCACTCGCTCATAATCAGAACAAACCTGGATAGACTTGCCAAACACACCTCCGCTGCTTCCAAACAGCCTCTGAAAATCTGCCTTTTGTTCATTCCCTCCCTCCTTCTCTTCCTCAGCCTCAGGTTCTTCATCATGGCTATCAGTCATATTGATGCTATCTGCCTCCATGCTCTCTTCACTGACCTCTGCACAACTGCACATGCCTGAATCTAGACTCTGGAGCCTAAATCGATCATTGTCGAGCCTCTCAGTTTTCTCGTAGTCTGAAATCACCTGCACTGGCTCACTGTTACTGCTGCCTTTGAGCAGCAACATTAACGTCTCCTTTTCTTTCTCTCTCGCTTCATCACTTTCCTGTTCTGCGCTTTTTCCTTCACCCCGAGTACCAACAGGACCATAAGGCGTGTCAACCGCACAGGGCTTCAGATTCCCAGCAGTGAGTGAGGAAATAGGAGGAGGGCTACAAAGCTCAGAGTAACTTGGGTTAGTGAAGCTGGAGCTGGTGGAGTCATAGCTGCCTTTGTTCAACACCATCTTCTCATCTGGCTTGTAGGCCACAGCAGCATCCACAGGTGAGGTTAATTCTACAGTGATAAATTCCACTGGTTTCAAGAAGGAGTGAAAGTATTCACTGGAGAACCCACTCTGGAGGAGAGAAAGTCACAGAACAGAAGAGATTAGAAAGATTTGAAATATATAAAATTATCAATCTGCACTTTAATGGGATTAAATAGGAAAGCATCAGGTGTTTGGGGTGCTTCACTCAAACTTTAGTGAATTTGAGTTGTTTGGATCATAAAGGTCATAAGTCTGTGGCTGGATTAGTGAGTCACTTTGTCTGTCTGGTTCCACCTCCCACAGAGTTCACAGCTATCTGCAATGCTCTGTCTTCTTATGGTACATGTTGTGTCCGTCTGCTTTTTAAGCTACATTAGCTTATTTTGTTTTGCTTTTAGACTCCTTAAACTCTCTGTAGCTCCCTGCTACTTTGCAGAGGTTTTTTTTTTTAATGAATATGTTTAGACATGAAAATTAGACCCTGATGCAGTCCACCTCTGTGGTTATACAGTGAGCCTTGTTCCCAGCAGGCAACAGGTTAACAGAGAAAATACTGTGAGGTGACTGTTGTTGTTAAATGGTGCTGCATGAATAAAACTGTACTGAACGAAAATTAAATCATTGTATAATAGACTTCCCATGAACTTATCCAGCATTTTATTTTAACACTGTGATGACGCACTCTACTCTTAACCCTACACTAAAGAAGAGTCACTATTGCACTAAAACTATTGGCTAAAACACAGCTTTGAATATATGATAATAATTTGATTTCCTGCAAACAAATTCACCACAGTATTTCATAAATGTTATGTTTACTGCCCTGAAGTACACTTACCTGGATTTCTCGCAGGAAGGATTTTCCTGGGTCTGGTATGGGTGGACCTTTGATTTTCTTTATTATGTAAACCCTAAAAAATTAAAGATCAATCAGAGTTGTAAGAAAATAACTCAAAATAGAAGAAATGATAATAATATTTTTTGCCATAGAAACTTGTGTCTGTGCTCACGTACCGGGTGGTTTTGTGAGTGCTTAAGAGCAGGCCTGCCAGCAACACCACCACACCGACTATCGTTACGGGAACAACAAACGTATTACCTGAAAAATACGGGACAGATCAGGACACAGTGGCTCAGAAACATGAGAAAACTGGGTCATACAGCCAAGTCCATGAGACACAGACAAGTTTGCTTCTGCAGCCGATACAGTGAATTTAAATAGAAATCAAGATGTGAGTGTGATTTATTATTCAAGAGACTAAGGATGAACACAGCTGTTATCCAACTGCAATAACACATCTGAATACTACAAAAAAATGTCCATCACGCCACTCTTGTGTTAATCTATGCACGGTCTGAAGCATGTGTGTGGGAATGTATGTGAATGTTTTACTGTTATATCTTATTAGTATTTTAAGTATTCTATCTATTTTATTTATTGAATTTTATTGTTTTATTTATATTTTGATATTGCTAGGGATGATGCAATGATCGGGGACCATTCTTAATTTCGTTGTTCTCATGACAATGACAATAAAGTTTCTGATTCTGATTCTGATTCTTTTGCATGAAGTGCATGGATTATAAAAATACAGACATTTTCAGTTATGCCCTTCATCTAATTATTATTACTAATCCTTGAGTGCAAATCTTTTGTATGTGACTGTCTGAAGTCAGAAACCTTCAAAATGCCATTTCTTCCCTTTACTGCAGCCTCCTTCAGTTGCTGTTTGCTTCTGGGTCTTTCTTCTGTCTGTCTTCACTAAGTGAAAGTACGCCATGTTGGGCTGGGGTCATGTGACCGATTTGTCCTTTTATGAACATCTCTGTTCCTTTTGCTGCATGTTTTGGGTCATTACAGGCCCATCCTGTGAGTTTGTAATATTTGACTGAATCAGAAAAGAAAGTATTGTTGTTGCTGTAGCTGCTCTGTAAGCATTCACCAGTAAAGACCAGCTAACTATTTCCATCAGCAGCCATGCATGCCAGTGCCATGAAGCTGTTGATGTGACAACCCTCTAAGTGTTGTAGGACCTCTATGATAAGTCTCTTTTGTGTTTTAGCCCATTCAAGGCCTTGCACTGGTGCCCCATATGGACTGCATATTTTATGTTCCCATGAAAAACTACCGAATGGAAACTAAACAATTTCATCAACTCAAGGAAACAGTCCAGATGTGGACATTGATGCTTTTGAATCTGAGAATTAATGTAGTTGTAATATTGGTAGTATGTGTTATTGTTGTCTGCCGTTTATCTTCTTCTTTGGTGGCTAACGAGTGTTTGTTGCAGACAGACCACTCCTAGATCAGTCCTATTGACTTTGAATGGAGAGCCAGCCCTCTCTCTCACCTCTCCCTTAGTGGCTGAGTGGCAGTTACCACTCCTTCACTTTTCCCTTGTATGTTGAAGGTTGTGAGTTATATTACAGCATTGGACATTTTTCACAATGGCTTCTTCCCCTCTATGCTGTGTATTACACACCAACACGCTTCAAACTTTAAACATTTTCCCATATACATAATTATTCCATACTGCAGTAATCATGCTCAGCATAAATGAATTGGAAAGATTTTGACATTGGTATGTTATGTTAAACAAAACATGTTGAGATAAATGTACCTGGTGGTGGTTTTATTTTCCCTACTGGTGACTCCCATGATGCAGTGGGGCTCCAGTCACTCCAGGCTCCCTCGCGGTGCTGAAAAATAGACCGAACACGAACTCGTGCCTTGTACCTCTCACCTTGTATCAGCAAATCTGGCTCCAGCTCTGCCTTGCACTCCTGCTTGCACTGAATGCCACTTTTATTGTGCACAGCAGGATCCTGACACACAGAAACCAGTGTGGGGTTGAGAACGAATCTTGTTTCACATGTGAACTTTCATGATCTCAACTTTATACTTAAACTTGTTCACATTGTGTCATAAAATCTAAACTTACTCTCCATGACTGATCCTGCTTCTTCCACTCGACTTCACTTCTATATGAACTGATCCTTTCATGTTCGGGGACTTGGGACAACCAGGAAACAGACGTGAAGTTGACTTTTGGCTCTGCAGGAGGATTCACCTTTACTGCAAGATCACACACACAGTTGTTTTAGGTCACCATGAATAGCTCGCACTGTAAATCACAAAGAGCCAGTATTTATACTGTAGATTACACTCACTGTGACAGGATGGCTTGAAAGAAGTGATTACACTCTGCTTCATTTGGTTGCAGCTCAGATTAAGGGACAACTCATGGAAATACAGAAACTGGAAAAAGAAATGTTTGAAAAATATTTAATGTTAGAAGGGGGCTTAATAAAAGCTTGATTTTGTTAAATGACAGATAACTAACTATTTGGAAGAATGCAATGACTGCCCCTAAGCTTTCTTTAGAATATTAGCTCTTCTTTCTAATTAAATTAAACTACAAACTGAGATATAGGATATATGATTGTATATCTTGGGCTTGAAAACAATTAGATTTTTTCACACACTCACAGTGTATTCCATTTCAAAGATCAGGGAGCACTTCTTTACTGCTGGTCTGGAGACGTCAACAGACTTTAGGTCACAGGAAGCGCTGTAAGAACTGAGAAAAACATTATTATTCTCTTTTTGGTGCACATGATGACAGGTGTGATTTATATATTGTGAGTTTTATGTGTTGAGCTTTTCTCTTTGTGATTGAGCTCCTTACAAGCGGCGAGATTCATAATGAGCATGTATGGTGCATTCAGTGTCATCAGACACGTATCTGCTGTTCCACAAACATGTGATGTTTCTATTGTAGTCAGTGTAGCAAGTGAGATCTGTGAGAATTAAAACAGGAGAGATTAAATGAAAATGAGTAAATATGTCAAACAACAGATCTTAAAATCAGTTAAACATGAATAAAGAGGAATAAAGACTAACTCTCTGGAAGCCTGGGACACTCATCACTTCTGCAGAGCAACAGCAGAGGCAGCAGAATAAACAGGGAAAGGCTTTTCTTATTTCTCTCCATTAAGTCGACAGTTTTCTTTCTTAGAGGCTGCTGGGATGGTGACTGTGACTGGAAGACTTGAAGGACTGTAGTTGCTTTAGGTATTGACTGACTGCTTCCTGATTCTTCTCATCCTGCAAAGGTAACCACATGAAATAAAATGTTACCATGTTAGCAACATGATTAGAGACGACACAGTTTTATTTCTCCAAACAGTCAGACATCAACCCACATAGAAGAAAAACAGCTGGCTACAGATAAACACAATATAAACAGAGGAAGGAACAACAGACACACAAGTGTTTCAGATCCTGCCTCAGTTTGTAAAACTAAAAGCAGTGATGATGTAATCCAGACTCCTACTGTGTATACTAAGGAGCACTTAAACTTACTGTGTTTTAATTTACTTTCATCCATTTTCTTCTACTTATCCGATCTAGCATCGCAGCGATGAAAGCTAGAGTCTATCTCAGCTGGCACGGGTCGAGGGGTAAGGTGCACCCTGGACAAGTCACTTTACTATATAATACAAAGTGCTGTTCAGCAACTGTTATTGTGGTTTGGAGACATCTACATAAAATGAAATTGAATTGAAATCATAATTTACATGAAGCGCTTCAAAAATTAATGTTTCCATTGCTGTTGCATTTGTGGTCTTTTCTTTCAGACATGCATCTCTACCACAGCCTCACAAACTGTTGGCTGCTCAGTTTGTGTTCACTTGGTTTGATCTGCTCCACCATGTCAAATCAAATAAAACTGATACATAAATAACAACAACCTGATCTCCTGGATGTTTTCTTACACAAAAGAAATTTGCACTGAATCTTAAACTGAACAACATTCAGTAAAACATTTTTAATATTGTAATTGTAATAATACATTTCTCTTATAAAAATAATAATAGCTGTACATTAAAGGACTTCAGTCAGTGACACTTACCTGCTGGCTGAGCTGCAACTGATCTGCTTCCAACTGCTGACTTAATTTCACCTGATATCCTGTCAAAGAGCATCACATGAGGGTGTTACTTTGTTTACGTATCAAATGTAACCAACTAAACTGACAAGACAAAAAAGGCAGGTGAATTCTGTGAGGTCACTGCCAGAACTACAGCCACAAATCTAGATCATCTCTCGATCACAACCCACAGAGCTCTTCTGACGAACATTTGAGCTTCTGAGTGTTTCACTTGAAGCCTTGTAACCCTTTAGTTTCATCGAATCTGATTCTTCAACTTATAAACGGTTGTATATAACAGTACCTGCAGTGCACCTGTCTGTATAACTCTGAGCTGATAACTTCAAGCATGCAGCATCAGGTGGAAACTGGCTGTTCTGGGTTGTTGCTACAGTTTTTCATCTTCCTTGACTTTAGTACAGCCTGTCAATTCCCCCACCCTGTTGTATTTCTGACCACACACACACACACACACACACACACACACACACACACACACACACACACACACACTGCACTTCTTATTAGTAGTAGCTCCCTTTGCATGTGGACCACACTGACATTTAAACTGTGTGTTTGTGTGGATTTGTGCTTTTTGTGGTTTTGCAGCCAAGAGCAAGCTGCCCCACAAACACCCACATCCTCACCTAATGTCTTCACATTATGCATTAACTGACTTTAAGCATTTTATCTTTGCAAGAACACATTTCAGACAAACTTTTCTTTTCATAGTGCTCAATACAAACATATTATGTTTAAACAGCATAGTACTGAAGTTGGTTTAGATTCTCATTCACATAATAAATATCACGTCACATTAGATACTCCAGCTTTGCCCCAAACATAGAGCCAGACTCATAAAGAAGATCTTCAGATCACATCTTCTATAGAACAAAAACTGTGGATCTTTCTGAGAACTCAAATGTTCCATTAATCTGACAGGTTCACTTCCTGCTCAAAGCTTTTCAAGTTGATATAAAAGGTGTGAAAGAGGAAATCATGCTGACTGATCCTCTTAAAATGAGCTTTCAGAGCTTTCAGTTGTGTGCTGCAACTCACAAAAATGTTTCAAAGCAGTTTATGGTTTCTGTAACAGGTGGTCCAAATGCATGAAGGAAATAGCACTTCCTTCCTGATCTACTGTTATAAATATCAAAGAAGAAGCTGAACTTTACTCTGCCAAATCTACCCAATGGTTGAAACATGTCATATAGTGTTTGATGTGAAGCAGCTCTTTGTTTATTCCTGTACTGAAATCCTCTGCATTTAAACCTTTCAGACAGATTCCAGTTGTTTCATAGAACTTAAACACAAAAAGTTCATCATGGGGTTTCACGAGGTTCTGTGCTGACACTCATCTTTATTCATGCTTAACTTCAACAATATCACTAAAGTACTGCATGCATTTTCATTGCTGTGATGTCAGAGCCCAGCTATATTTATCTATGAGGCCAGACAAAATGTTCATTTAGTCCAATTTAAGCATGTCTTAAAGTCATAATTGTCTAAATAATTCAGACAATACTGAGCTAAATATAATATAAATAATATAAATCTAGATTTATATAGCTCTAAATTTAGTATAACCTCTGCCTCAAGTACTCTCATTGTGATTACCCCCAGACAATCGTATTTATTTTTAATTCCAACATATCCTCAGATCAAGTCTTTGGCACTGCCTTCTTTCAGCTAGATCTTCCATGATGCACTTCACCTTCCTTCCGCTCTCCTTTCTTTCTCCTCCCATGCATTTCTGTGATCCCATCTGTGATCATTGTGTGGCTTCGCTTTCCTGTAGTCTGGCTTCTTCCTCACTCTGTACCTGTTTGTAAGTGTCTCCAGCTCCAGAAACATGTTTCTGATTACTGTCACACCAACCTTCCCACTGTTTGTGGTTTCTCACTGCGTGTCTTTTCATTCTTTAGTCTACATCAGATGATTGATGCAGATGAGTTGGCCAGGTAAGTGTGTGACCTGTAAAGTGCCTGCAGATTACTAATAACATGGTGCATTAAATATAAATGCAAGAAAACGACAGCTGAAGTAAATTTCATTAGCCCAGCAGCGTCATGATGATTGACCATGACATTTAAAAAAAAGTATCTTTGTGTTCTAACTCGTTCTTATCATTTTCACAGAGCTGTGAAGCGTATGTTCTCTTTATTTATATCGTCTTCTGACTTTTGGACTTCCCCTAACGCATTACAAGAAAAAAGTGAGAAAGATGACCCTCTTATCGCTTTCTTTTTGCCTCACTGAGTCAGAAGCACGATAACCACAAATACACACTAAAGGCTCAAACCACATCCTAACCCTCGTCTCTTCACAGAAAACAATTTTCTTTCCACTGATAAAAAAACAAACACAAAACGTCATTCACTACCCAGAAAGTCTGCTTTCTCTTCCTTCCTTCCTTATTAGGTGTTTTTTCTTTACATGAGTGGTTGAAAGGCATCTGAGGCCACAGCTTCAAACAGGTGGTAAAGGATCTAGAGAGAGTTAGTGAATCAGTAAGTGCAAATGATTAGTAAGGAGGAAATGGCTGATGACATTGTTAAACACAATCCTGGACAATGAGAGGATGTCTGAGGTAATTTTCAAGTATGACAGTGTTGTCTAAAGCTTAACAACTACAGAATGATAAAGCCGAGGATCCATACCATGAAGTTATAGGAAAGAGCTTATCAGTGAGGAGCAGTGAGTCTCCTGCTGAAAAACAGCTCTACTGGTGTCAGATAGAGGACTGCAAGTCAGTAGAAGCAAAACAGAATAAATGCATGTGAATGAGAGAGAGACATGTGCAAGGAGTGGAGATAGTGAAGGTGGATGAGTTTAAATAATTGGGATCAGGCAGGGTGGAGACAAGTGTCAGAAGGGATTTGTGACAGACATATAGCTAGAGTGAAAGGCAAGGTTTACAAGTTGGTAGTTGGTATGTATGGTTTATGTGTGTATGTGTGTTTGGAGATGGTAGCACTAACAAGTAGCAGAATTGAAGATCTTAAGGTTTCAATGTGAGTGACCAGAAGAATGAGACTAGACATGAGAACATCAGAGGGACAGCTCAGCTTAAGCAGTTTGGAGACAACGTTAGTGAGGTTAGGCTGAGATGGTTTGCATACGTGCAGAGGAGGGATATTTGAGAGTGGATGTTGAAGATGGAGCTGCAAGGCAGAAAAACAAGAAGACAGGAAGAAAAGAGTCCTAACATCCAGACAGTCTGGGTGCTCGGGGCAGGGTGAAATGGAGGCCAATGATCTACTGTAATGATTTCTTAAACAAGCAGCTGAAAGAAGGAGAAGACGACTCTAGGAGAAACCAAGATGGACTTGTACCAGAAGGATGACGAGACAAACGTATGCAGAAGGGAAGATACAGCTCATGAGGTCAGGGCCACTGTGAAGATGCCACTGCTGATAGATATAGCAAGGACAAATTCTGAAGTGTACAGGTTTATACTCTCAGCTCAGAATCAGCCAAATGCTGCAGAATTGGCTGACCAGCACTTCATAATGCAAATAGATAATGGATGTAAAAGCATAACAACCCAAGAGTTTCTCAAATAAAGAAAGGATATTCTCCAAGGACTGCATACAGCATGCTTTTAAGTTACTGAAGATAAAACTGAAGACAAAGAGACCCACAAACAGTAAAGACCTAGCAGAGCATCTCAGTGGAGGACACACAGCATTGGGTGATGTATAGAAATGTCTTTAATATCAGATAATAAACAGATACAAAACTTTTGCTTTGAATTTTGAAATAAAGCTGAAAGTCTGCACTCCAAGCACAAATTGATTGTCTGATGTGCAGAGGTGAAATTACAAGCAATACTTTTGATAATAATGAGCTGTAATTCATTATTATCAAGTTGTCTTAACAACTTCCTAAAACACCAACAGTGAAGGAGAGAGCATATTTTTCCCATATTGGTTCTTTTATTGCCTCCCTGTTAAATCTAGAATATAATTTAAAATTATTCTCCTCACATACAAAGTCATTAATAATCAGGCCCCAGCTTATCTTTAAGACCTCTGTTTCATCCCAATAGAGCAGTTTGTTCTTAGACTGCCTGCCTATTAAACTAAAATATAATAAAATAAAAATAAGTGACATCCGGGTGTGTTCAGTGTTCTGTCATTTCCATGTCTGTAAGATAATTCAGGCTTTACCTTTGCCCTATATAACACTTCTTTATATCTATCATCTAGTGTGACTTATGAAAGAGAGTTCAAAGAAAAGAAGAAGCTACGCACATTGGGTTTTTTTTTTGTTTTTTTACTGATGACAGTAACTTAGTGATATGGTTGGTCACATGTTTTGACATTTCATATCTGAGAATGAAACAGCCATTATGAGTATGTGAGTTTTTCAATCCCCTTTGTACTCTTTATCAAGTTACTTAACATGTAAGCCATCAACGGCAGGTAGAACAGCACCTTGTAGACTTGTTAAAGTGAAACTCTTTATGTGTTAAAAATGTTTCATGGTTACTATGACTGTGAAATAAGTGAAGTGAAAGTAGTATGATTTCAAAACTAAACAGTTTAAACAGCCACACAAACCTTAATTTTATGTCTTTGTTTTTTCTTGACTTTTTAAACGTAAATAATAAGTTCTGTTTTATTAAGGCGATTTTTAAAGAGTCCTTGGGAAATATGTCTTCTTGCTGGGAGAACCTTGAGATCTCTTTCCTCTGTACAGGGTTCATTACTAATTTCTACTAAAAATTACTATTGGATTAGATACTTATTTGCAACAGTGTCAGTACCAACACACCTGCTGACACACAACTTTACACAGCAGTGCTACAGGCAGGCAGACATCGCCTCCCCTCACTAATAGCTGAAGTAGAGGATGTTTACACTGAACAACACTTTGGGAGGAGTGATGCAACAACTACTTTTACAAGTGTTAACCTGGCTGGCACATACGTTACTGTCAGTTGCTTTATTATTAGCAATTAGCAGGGGCAATCGTGGCTCAAGAGTCGGCAGTTCGTCTTGTCATCAGAAGGTTGCCGTTCGAGCACCGGCTCCGACAGTCTCGGTCGTTGTGTCCTTGAGCAAGACACTTCACCCGTTGCCTACTGGTGGTGGTCAGAGGGCCCGGTGGCGCCAGTGTCCGGCAGCCTCGCCTCTGTCAGTGTGCCCCAGGGCAGCTGTGGCTACAATGTAGCTTGCCATCACCAGTGTGTGAATGACTGAATGTAGTGTAAAGCGCTTTGGGGTCCTTAGGGACTAAGTAAGGCACTATACAAATACAGGCCATTTACCATTTTACCCAGTGGGTCACCAGGAAAGTTTAGAGGGTTGCGTAAGGGGGTGCATCTGGGAGTATATCTTTGCCAAATCAAGCACAAGAATCCATCCACTGAGGAAACCCTGTGGAAATAAGGGCAGCACCGTAAAATAACATTATGTGAAGGCACATTGGCCATCTGTTCAGCCATTATTAAGGTAGTGGCTAGTGGCTTTAGCTAATAATAGTAATAAGGATAATGTGGGAACTAAGCACCAAATACAATCTTGCCCATATTTTGCCTTTGATGTCAAGTATCAAAGATTTTCTTGGTTGACTTGGATGATTTTTATTGACTTTGACATTCATGTCATGATGTGACAGTATCATGGTTTCTCACAAGATGTCATGATTACATTGCTGAAGAGCTGTCTACTATAGTGAATTCGATACAGTCACCAGCTGCTAGGGAAGAATGTGTAATCCCCACAGGGCTGGACTGGTAATCTGTCATACCGTCATACCATCATTTTCCTAGTGGGGTGACGGGTCAATTGAAGGGCCCTACAAGTTCTAATTCTTGTTAACAGAACTGAATGTTGCAGTTGCTTTTCACACTGTTGATGGCGACTGTATGCTGTTTTCTTTGTACCAGGAAGGCACTGTTAAGTACAAGTTTTAGTTGATGTTGTATAAAAAAATGATGAAGAATGATTTTGTTTTATAAGAGAAAAGCTCTTTTTATTGTTGTTGTTGGTTAGGAAAAAGGAGATATAATGTCTCTCATCTCTTAGTTACCATAAGGAGAAAAATAAATAAATAATACTGCCACTTTATGATCACAGGTTTGGTTTCAGCTAGAACTTTTAAAGAAAGACTTTATCAATGTTGTGTTGGAAAAATATATATTAGTCTTTTGTTAAGTGTTATGTTTGGAAAAAAAAGGAAAATACTCCCAAGCTGGTGAACTGAATGTTGCAGTTGCTTTTCACACTGTTGATGACGACTGTGTGCTGTTTTCTTTGTACCAGTTGCCAGAATAAAGAGGGAGCCCAGAGTAAGGGCAAGTCCAGCGTCACAGTGCCGTCCTTTCTACATGGACATACTGTATCACACCACATGCACCATAGACTCACAGAACAGCAACAGCTACACTTGCTTCTGCATTTGCTGCTGTGAATGAGGGATAATGAAAGAACCTGGCATCTTGGTGCAAGAAGGGACGAGATGAGATGAGATTAGATTAGATGACACTTCATTAATCCCTCGGGTGGGTTTCTCTAGGAAATTCAGTTTCCAGTAGCATAGCACCGACAGAAGTTGCATGTTACAGAGTTGGAATACCAAATAAAAGGGAATGAGAGTAACAGCAAATGTGTCCTCCTTTTCCCCACACTGAAAAAAAGGGATTGGCCAACTCTTGTATTTACGTAAGCATCTTGCGTGTATTTAACACAAGTGCCTCGTGCTTTAAAGTTAAGTGTAACTACATAGTGTAGAAACTACATGATATGCAGAGAGGCTAGATTAAATTGTTCATATCATGTTCAAGTGAAGTAAGTCAATAATATATCAATGTTAAATCCCGTGACACTGCACGGGTTTCAGACTCGCGCTCTTTAGATCGTGGTTTCAGGAAGGCATCCATCTCAGTCAAGTCGAGCAGCCACCTCTACTGTTTTTTAGTATACCAAAAAAAGTAAATTGGGTGGTTGTTACATTAAAAAAGTCTAACTTGTAATTTGAACACAATAATTTCATGTTTCTATGAACGTAATTAAATCATGAAGAATCTGTACGAAATTCAACAACTTAATTTGTTCTTGTTGAGACGACCTGATACAATCTAGTAAGAGTGGTTAGTTGCTGAACTCATGAAATTCACAAGATCGCACAAGATTTCAAACTGCAGGAAAATCACTGGAGTTATAAGAGGCAGACAACTGCACGCACCACGTGCATGCTATTGCTATTTATTGTGTATTATTACAAAAACAAAAAAATTCTGCATCAAATACAGGAAATCATAGCTTTCCTACATTTCCTAGATTGTTGGCATGGTGGTTAGTGCTGTTGCTTCACAGTAAGAAGGTCCTGTGTTCAAATCCACATTCTGGCTAGTTTGCAGGTTTCTCTCTGGGTATTCTGGTTTCCTCCCGCAGTTAAAAGTCATGCAGTTGTTAGGGTTAACTGCTGATTCTAAATTACCTGTGAATGTAAATGGTTGTTTGTTTCTATGTGATAGACTGGTGAGCTGTCCAGGGTGTACCCTGCACCGTAATCTATCACTTCAGGGTTATTTCCCAGCCCTCCTGCAACCAGGATAAAGATAGAAGGATGGTAGTTGTTGAAGACCCATTCAATTTTTATGGTAACCAGACTCTAGACTTTGTTGAACATTATGTAATATGAAGACAGCATGTAGTATTTAAGTGACCAAGTAGTATTGGGGTAAAAGTTATTGAATAGTGTTAAAATAAAATGACAAAATTGTGAAGGATTAAAATATTCCAAGAGCTCAACTTACTTCATCTGAACATGTTCCAATCGCGTTTTATGAACACAAAATGCACAGGTTTACTGACTATGAAAAAGTTGTGTTGATTTAACTCAGTTGTTTAAGTTTCTGCCAAAGCAAAACATTTGTGTGCAACCAATGTCCACTATTGAATCAAGTAAATCCAACATGGCCTTTTTTTCAGTGCAGATTTGAAGGATTGGTCGGATGTATCCTGTCAATTGGACAACTTAAAAATGTTCTTGTTTGGCTTTTTTCAGTGTTTTATTTGTTCGTGAGTAAATCAGTTTGGCTGACATTAAAGTGATAGTTTTCACACAGTTGAATCAACATCAAACAGAAAACTGATTAAACAGAAATGTGAGATGGTTTGAGAATTTAGGCCAATGTCCTGTTATGTTTTACATAGCAAGAAACAAACGGTTGAGTTTATTAAACTCCAGCGAGACAGCTGGTAATGCAAAACTGAAGGCTAGACCATCCAGTTTCACAACAGCTCACTTCCGGTCTACCCGCCCTGCGGAGAATCCGGCCCACGCAGGCCGCGAAGGCCGGGTCCTCAGGAGGATGCAGCCTATGAATTTGGACACGACCGGTTACTCATATTTTGTATCTTAAATACGTAACGTATGTGTATTCCGTTACTCCCCAACACTGTCTGCCTGCATGGTTTTGGCTCCCACATACAACGAGCCATTAATAATTGAGATTATCTCATGGGCCAGATATAATTGTATAAAACACCCCTGGTTTTGACCCTGTTTCTACCCAATAAGCCATTACACAGACCCACTGTATGCTTCACATATGTCTCAGTTTATCTATGTGCAATTACCTAGAGGGTCAGAGAGTATCTCCTCTTCCTTGAAACTTGTTTCACTCTGTCTTCATCGCTGCGCTCTGGACACTTGTTGCTCACCCCATCGTGTGAATGCTCTCAGTTAGGTGCTTTTGACTAGAATTCATAGGATAGACACACAGGATTAATACATTATTGACTGTATAAATAGTAGAGACCATAATAGATATGTTCTCAAAATCTTTAATAAATTGCCTCCCTCACTGCTAAAAGCTCTAACTTTCAGGAATGGAGAATTATATTTTGGTGCAGTTCTGGACCCATGAACAGTGATGGATAGCTTTCCTCACTGTCTCTTGGGCAGTGCTGCACTGATCCCTTCCTCAGAGCTATCACAATGCAAACACAACGAGTTATTCAAAGTCATGAGTTTTTTTTGATGTGTTTTCAATATTTCCTTTAACTAAGGGAGAGTCAGGTCACATTTTATCTTGAATGAGTGAATTGGTCACAAGCTCCATGACTTCAAATGCACAGTTTGCTTCACTCAGAGTCCTACTGGCTTGTTTTCCTACTCTGACCACAGATCTTGAAATCTTACCGTCACTTCTTGAATCCTGTTTGCTGCTGTAGGAAAGACATTTTGCGGAGCTGTCAGCTGACTTGACGATGTTCTATCCACTCTTGTACTCACCCTCCTAATTTCATCCTGTAGAGCTCCACTACTTCTCTGGAGATGTATCTTTCAGTTAAACACTTCACTCTTGACAGTGCTACCTATTGTTGGATCCACAGTTTAACATTTTCCAAAAATAATGCATTGAAGCATCCTGTACTTTATCATCAGTAAAATTTTCCATGGATTCTGTGAATCGTTTGATTAATCATTGGGGTGCAGTGACAATTCCACCTGCAGATTTTGGCTTCTTTGAGTTGGTGTCAGTGGAAAATCCACAATCTTTCAGATTTTTCCATAGTACTAAGTCCCCCCCTCCCCTTCCTCCCCCGAGCCGTGCGCTCCCGTGTATCTTCATCAAAGTTAAGACATCTCCGTTATGGTGATGTTGCCCACGACACCTCATGTTGCCCATTTCACCTCAGAAATGCCGCCAACATTTCACTTAGACGCAAAGGCACTTTGAGTTGTATATAACTTTGAAATAAGTTATTTTATTTACTCCTTGGCGCAACAAACACACAAACACGAGCGTAAGAGTTCAGTGCGGCTGCACGCTGCAGGCTGTCCATGCACTAAAGCACTCTGGTTAACGAACTATCCATTCACACTGACAATGACACGTCTGGTAATATAGAAGCCGACAGGTGCTTACGCTTTTTATGTCCTCGTTAACAGTTCGCTAGTTGGAGCATTTTGACACGACAGGTTCATGTACACAATTTAAACCGCAACACTCAGAAGTTATAACGCTGTATTTACCCTCATCCGGTTGCTTGAAAGTAGTGAGGCTTCAAAATGGCACGTCAGAAACCAGCTGATGATGTCACCGTATTTACGTCCTGTTTTGGGAGTGTTGTGGGAGTTGGTGTCTTATTAAACATGGAAGGAATTGTTTAAAACTACTGCTGTGAATAAAATATTTAATCTCAAGTATGTTTGTTGAAAGGGTTCGTATACATTTCACATTTTCTTCTCCAAGAAAAAATGAAATCTTTCATCACTTCTTCTCAAACAGACGTCAGAGCGACGGAACCGCGTACCGACATGACTGCCGCAAAAAACAGCGGCAGCAGTGACGCTGGTCAATCCTCGGATCCCCAAGATTCATCATATGTGCATATGTGCCAGTGTCAGCGTGGAGCCTTGTCCCCTCGCCCCCACAACCCTAAACGACAGGGACAAGGAAGAGGCGGGTCTCCCGACATCGATCAGAGTGGGCATGGCCACCCTTTCTAAACCCAGAGAAAACACAGGAAGAACTTTGTGTTAAAGATGTTGAGTATGTATATTTATTTAAAAAAAATAGTAAAATTCTTAAAAACAAAAAACAAATGCAAGCTCTTATATAGATCAGTAATGTTATGAAGTAAACTTTATGTTAGCTGCCGTTCAAATGTAAGTTAGAAATGTTAATATTTATTTGACACGGGACAGATGACGGCGACAGACACAGCTCTGTTATTATTCTGCTGTTGTCCTTGGGGCTGGCACAATATCAAATTTTTCACAAGATCTATACCAGTCTATATCTAGGCATTTGATTTTCAAATATCCTGATTATATTTAATATGTGATTATCATGATACCCTCTAAATGACATCAGTTCACACACTATACAGATAACACAACTATCTCAGCTATCTGGAACTTACATTCCTTCACCAACATTTGTTTCAGTATAATAAGCTACATGCCATTTAGATGATCTCTAAAAACACAATAAAAATGCAAAAACTTTTATTATTATAACCACATTATTATTAATTTCAGTTTAGTTTTTCATTAGATAATGCATTTCTTTTTTAACAGTAGAAATATCTGATGTAACAATTCACTTTTAAAAGCAAGGTTATAGTGCACAGTTCTGATATATGAAACATAATTTTGCATAACTATGAAAATAAAAGAAAATACTTTTAACGTTGCTGAAAAACGTGAAGTGGATAAAGAATTATGTGATGTTACATTTTCCTGAGAACTGACTGACTGTGATGACTCCTCCATGTGCTACATGCTATGTTGTCCTGCTAGTTGAGCCTGCTGTCTGTTCTCAGTCCTCCTCCTGTTTCACTGGCATATATCCATCACCAGAGGGCTCCACCGACCTGCCTGTTGACATCAGAGCAAACCCCTGTGTCTTGTGACCTGGCTGGAGCTGCAACGCTGGACTCAGTTGTGGCCCAGGCAAGTTCAGAGGCAGTTGTGGAAAAGAGAGCAGGGAGCATGGTAAAGCACTGGAAGGATGAGGCGGAAACAGGAAGCGTGTAGATTCAGTGGACTTATCAACATCCTCCATGCCCTCATCCTGACTCAGCTGCTCCTCTCCCCCACTGCTAACACCTGAATCCAAGCTGGGAAGCTCCGGGCTGTCAGCCTGCTGTTTCTCCACTCGCTCATAATCAGAACAAACCTGGATAGACTTGCCAAACACACCTCCGCTGCTTCCAAACAGCCTCTGAAAATCTGCCTTTTGTTTATTCCCTCCCTCCTTCTCTTCCTCACCCTCAGGTTCCTCATCATGGCTATCAGTCATATTGATGCTATCTGCCTCCATGCTCTCTTCACTGACCTCTGCACAACTGCACATGCCTGAATCTAGACTCTGGAGCCTAAATCGATCATTGTCGAGCCTCTCAGTTTTCTCGTAGTCTGAAATCACCTGCACTGGCTCACTGTTACTGCTGCCTTTGAGCAGCAACATTAACGTCTCCTTTTCTTTCTCTCTTGCTTCATCACTTTCCTGTTCTGCGCTTTTTCCTTCACCCCGAGTACCAACAGGACCATAAGGCGTGTCAACCGCACAGGGCTTCAGATTCCCAGCAGTGAGTGAGGAAATAGGAGGAGGGCTACAAAGCTCAGAGTAACTTGGGTTAGTGAAGCTGGAGCTGGTGGAGTCATAGCTGCCTTTGTTCAACACCATCTTCTCATCTGGCTTGTAGGCCACAGCAGCATCCACAGGTGAGGTTAATTCTACAGTGATAATTTCCACTGGTTTCAAGAAGGAGTGAAAGTATTCACTGGAGAACCCACTCTGGAGGAGAGAAAGTCACAGAACAGAAGAGATTAGAAAGATTTGAAATATATAAAATTATCAATCTGCACTTTAATGGGATTAAATAGGAAAGCATCAGGTGTTTCGGGTGCTTCACTCAAACTTTAGTGAATTTGAGTTGTTTGGATCATAAAGGTCATAAGTCTGTGGCTGGATTAGTGAGTCACTTTGTCTGTCTGGTTCCACCTCCCACAGAGTTCACAGCTATCTGCAATGCTCTGTCTTCTTATGGTACATGTTGTGTCCGTCTGCTTTTTAAGCTACATTAGCTTATTTTGTTTTGCTTTTAGACTCCTTAAACTCTCTGTAGCTCCCTGCTACTTTGCAGAGGTTTTTTTTTTAATGAATATGTTTAGACATGAAAATTAGACCTTGATGCAGTCCACCTCTGTGGTTATACAGTGAGCCTTGTTCCCAGCAGGCAACAGGTTAACAGAGAAAATACTGTGAGGTGACTGTTGTTGTTAAATGGTGCTGCATGAATAAAACTGTACTGAACGAAAATTAAATCATTGTATAATAGACTTCCCATGAACTTATCCAGCATTTTATTTTAACACTGTGATGAAGCACTCTACTCTTAACCCTACACTAAAGAAGAGTCACTATTGCACTAAAACTATTGGCTAAAACACAGCTTTGAATATATGATAATAATTTGATTTCCTGCAAACAAATTCACCACAGTATTTCATAAATGTTATGTTTACTGCCCTGAAGTGGCCACAGTATTATCTAATGCATGGAATAATAACATGTAATAATAACTTGTTATAACAGAGGAAATATCTGCGGTTTGTACCTGGATTTCTCGCAGGAAGGATTTTCCTGGGTCTGGTATGGGTGGACCTTTGATTTTCTTTACTATGTAAACCCTAAAAAATTAAAGATCAATCAGAGTTGTAAGAAAATAACTCAAAATAGAATTAATGATAATAATATTATTTGCCATAGAAACTTGTGTCTGTGCTCACGTACCGGGTGGTTTTGTGAGTGCTTAAGAGCAGGCCTGCCAGCAACACCACCACACCGACTATCGTTACGGGAACAACAAACGTATTACCTGAAAAATACGGGACAGATCAGGACACAGTGGCTCAGAAACATGAGAAAACTGGGTCATACAGCCAAGTCCATGAGACACAGACAAGTTTGCTTCTGCAGCCGATACAGTGAATTTAAATAGAAGTCAAGATGTGAGTGTGATTTATTATTCAAGAGACTAAGGATGAATTTTGCATGAAGTGCATGGAATATAAAAATACAGACATTTTCAGTTATGCCCTTCATCTAATTATTATTACTAATCCTTGAGTGCAAATCTTTTGTATGTGACTGTCTGAAGTCAGAAACCTTCAAAATGCCATTTCTTCCCTTTACTGCAGCCTCCTTCAGTTGCTGTTTGCTTCTGGGTCTTTCTTCTGTCTGTCTTCACTAAGTGAAAGTACGCCATGTTGGGCTGGGGTCATGTGACCGATTTGTCCTTTTATGAACATCTCTGTTCCTTTTGCTGCATGTTTTGGGTCATTACAGGCCCATCCTGTGAGTTTGTAATATTTGACTGAATCAGAAAAGAAAGTATTGTTGTTGCTGTAGCTGCTCTGTAAGCATTCACCAGTAAAGACCAGCTAACTATTTCCATCAGCAGCCATGCATGCTAGTGCCATGAAGCTGTTGATGTGACAACCCTCTAAGTCAGCGGTTTCCAACCCCCGGGCCTCGGACCGGTACCGGTCCGTGAATCGTTTGGTAGCGGGCCGCGAGAGTTGAGGCTCAGGTGTGAAATGTATGGTTTTCATGGTTTTTATCAGTTTTCAGCGTTATTTTGTTATCGTTTTTATCGTTAACTCGGTTTTCCTGGGTCTTTTCACGTGTGTTATGAATAAATCTTCTTTTTTTTCGGTACTGGTACTAGTTTTATTTTGTTGCATTTATCCGCGACACCTTAAAGGCCGGTCCGTGAAAATATTGTCGGGCATAAACCGGTCCGTGGCGCAAAAAAGGTTGGAGACCGCTGCTCTAATTGTTGTAGGACCTCTATGATAAGTCTCTTTTGTTTTTTAGCCCATTCAAGGCCTTGCACTGGTTCCCCATATGGACTGCATATTTTATGTTCCCATGAAAAACTACCAAATGGAAACTAAACACTTTCATCAACTCAAGGAAACAGTCCAGATGTGGACATTGATGCTTTTGAATCTGAGAATTAATGCAGTTGTAACTGGTTGATATTTTATTGGTAGTATGTGTTATTGTTGTCTGCCATTTTTCTTCTTCTTTGGTGGCTAACAAGTCTCACTCTGATTGTTGTAGACAGATCACTCTTACCTCATAACAACCGGCTACTATTTCTTTGTTTATGAAATATTTCACTTTTTCTGGTGACAAAGTCCTATTGACCTTGAATGGAGAGCCAGCCCTCTCTCTCACCTCTCCCTTGTATGTTGAAGGTTGCAAGTTAAATTACAGTGTAAACGTACACGACACACACAGTAAATGTGCTCACTATTATTGCTTTTTATTGACTATTGTGTGCTCAACGCAAACAGTCTGTTCCAGTTCATTTCTCCTTCCTCCCCACTCAAATCTGCCTTCACTATATAGAGCAGGGGTGGGCAACTACAGGCCTCGACTGCCGGTGTCCTGCAGGTTTTAGATATCACCCTGTGTCAACACACCTGAATCTAATAATTAGTTCATTCCCAGGCCACTGGAGAAGTTCAAGACATGTTGAGGAGGTAATTTAGCCATTTGAATCAGCTGTGTCTAAAACCTGCAGGACACCGGCACTTGATATAGAGAAACAAAAAGAGACACCGTCATCAGTCAATCGGCACCATCTGTGGCTCACCTGCATCCCAGTACTGCCCTCTGAGCTTACTGCACCACGTCTACCCTGCAGCTGAGCCAGGGACCAAACTCCTGCCACATACAGCATTGGACATTTTTCACAATGGCTTCTTCCCCTCTATGCTGTGTATTATACACCAACACACTTCAAACATTTTCCCATATACATAATTATTCCATACTGCAGTAATCATGCTCAGCATATGGTAAATGGCCTGCATTTGTATAGCGCTTTTCTAGTCCCTAAGGACTCCAAAGCGCTTCACACTACATTCAGTCATTCACCCATTCACACTCACATTCACATTCACACACTGGTGATGGCAGCTACATTGTAGCCACAGCTGCCCTGGGGCGCACTGACAGAGGCGAGGCTGCCGGACACAGGCGCCACCGGGCCTTCTGACCACCACCAGTAGGCAAACATGGGGTTAGTATCTTGCCCAAGGATATTTGGCATGCAGCCAGGATGCAGCCTGGGATCAAACCACCGACCTTCTGATTAGTGGCTGACCTGCTCTGCCACCTGAGCTACAGCCACCCAGCATAAATGAATTGGAAAGATTTTGACATTGGTATGTTATGTTAAACAAAACATGTTGAGATAAATGTACCTGGTGGTGGTTTTATTTTCCCTACTGGTGACTCCCATGATGCAGTGGGGCTCCAGTCACTCCAGGCTCCCTCGCGGTGCCGAAAAATAGACCGCACACGAACTCGTGCCTTGTACCTCTCGCCTTGTATCAGCAAATCTGGCTCCAGCTCTGCCTTGCACTCCTGCTCACACTGAATGCCAACTTTTTTGTGCACAGCAGGATCCTGACACACAGAAACCAGTGTGGGGTTGAGAACGAATCTTGTTTCACATGTGAACTTTCATGATCTCAACTTTATACTTAAACTTGTTCACATTGTGTCATAAAATCTAAACTTACACTCCATGACTAATCCTGCTTCTTCCACTGCAATTCACTTCTGTATAACCTGATTACATGTTTGTGGACTTGGGACAACCAGGAAACAGACGTGAAGTTGACTTTTGGCTCTGCAGGAGGATTCACCTTTACTGCAAGTTCACACACACAGTTGTTTTAGGTCACCATGAATAGCTCGCACTGTAAATCACAAAGAGCCAGTATGTATACTGTAGATTACACTCACTGTGACAGGATGGCTTGAAGGAAGTGATTACACTCTTCATTTGGTTGCAGCTCAGATTAAGGGACAACTCATGGAAAAACTGAAACTGGAAAAAAAATGTTTGAAAAATATTTACTGTTAGAAAACATTGAGTGAGAACAATATAGAAGTCTTTTGTTTGGCAAACTTCAAATTTGATTTAAAGTAAAACAATTGGAGTCACAAATATCCAATCAGATAATAGACTTGGTAAAAACAAAGAGCAGCATAAAGAGAGAAGAGATGAAGCTTCTTTTAGACAGAGAATGACCTGAGTACATCAAGCAGAAGATCTAGTAAAAATAGTTAATGAGATTACTGGGTACATTTGAAAGGAGTGTTATACATTTTTTGAGCTTTCTTGCTGAGAATGACATTACTGATACTGCTCCATGTCTGTACAGAAGCCATAAAAACTTCACCTTAGTTTCAAATACACAACAGGGAAAAGTAAACCAACCTCTTAGCAGCTGCGCTTATAGTACGAATTTAAACATGCAAGCTGATTTCCCTCTCATCATATGCACAGGATTTTCAGAAAACATAATCTCTGACATTGACCGGATAAAAAAACTATTTGGAAGGAGTCAGTGACTGCCCCGAGGCTTTCCGTAGAATATTAGATCTCACTTCTAATTAAAATACAAACTGAGATATAGGATATATGATTTTATCTCGGGGGCTCAGAAATAATTTGATTTCTTTACACACTCACAGTGCTTTTCTTTTCAAAGATCAGGGAGCACTTCTTTAGCGCTGGTCTGGAGACGTCAACAGACTTTAGGTCACAGGAAGCGCTGTAAGAACTGAGAAGAGGAATATTAATTTGATTTTCCTGCAGATGGCGTTACTGATAACATCTATGATTTCTGTTATGTGAGTTTTATGTGTTGAGCTTTTCTCTTTGTGACTGAGGTCCTTACATGTAGCGACCTTTATACTGAGCATGTATGGTGCATGCAGTGTCATCAGACACGTATCTGCTGTTCCACAAACATGTGATGTTTCTATTGTAGTCAGTGTAGCAAGTGAGATCTGTGAGAATTAAAACAGGAGAGATTAAATGAAAATGAGTAAATATGTTAAACAACAGATCTTAAAATCAGTTAAACATGAATAAAGAGGAATAAAGACTAACTCTCTGGAAGCCTGGGACACTCATCACTTGTGCAGAGCAGCAGCAGAGGCAGCAGAATAAACAGGGAAAGGCTTTTCTTATTTCTCTCCATTAAGTCGACAGTTTTCTTTCTTAGAGGCTGCTGGGATGGTGACTGTGACTGGAAGACTTGAAGGACTGTAGTTGCTTTAGGTATTGACTGACTGCCTTCTGATTCTTCTCATCCTGCAAAGGATGCAAATAAAATGTTACCATGTTAGCAACATGATTAGAGACGACACAGTTTTATTTCTCCAAACAGTCAGACATCAACCCACATAGAAGAAAAACAGCTGGCTACAGATAAACACAATATAAACAGAGGAAGGAACAACAGACACACAAGTGTTTCAGATCCTGCCTCAGTTTGTAAAACTAAAAGCAGTGATGATGTAATCCAGACTCCTACTGTGTATACTAAGGAGCACTTAAACTTACTGTGTTTTAATTTACTTTCATCCATTTTCTTCTACTTATCCGATCTAGCATCGCAGCGATGAAAGCTAGAGTCTATCTCAGCTGGCACGGGTCGAGGGGTAAGGTGCACCCTGGACAAGTCACTTTACTATATAATACAAAGTGCTGTTCAGCAACTGTTATTGTGGTTTGGAGACATCTACATAAAATGAAATTGAATTGAAATCATAATTTACATGAAGCGCTTCAAGAATTAATGTTTCCATTGGTGTTGCATTTGTGGTCTTTTCTTTCAGACATGCATCTCTACCACAGCCTCACAAACTGTTGGCTGCTCGGTTTGTGTTCACTTGGTTTGATCTGCTCCACCATGTCAAATCAAATAAAACTGATACATAAATAACAACAACCTGATCTCCTGGATGTTTTCTTACACAAAAGAAATTGGCACTGAATCTTAAACTGAACAACATTCAGTAAAACATTTTTAATATTGTAATTGTAATAATACATTTCTCTTATAAAAATAATAATAGCTGTACATTAAAGCACACACGCTGTCCATTAAAGGACTTCAGTCAGTGACACTTACCTGCTGGCTGAGCTGCAACTGATCTGCTTCCAACTGCTGACTTAATTTCACCTGATATCCTGTCAAAGAGCATCACATGAGGGTGTTACTTTGTTTACATATCAAATGTAACCAACTAAACTGACAAGACAAAAAAAGTGTGAAAAGTCTTTTGATCACAACCCACAGAGCTCTTCTGACGAACATTTGAGCTTCTGAGTGTTTCACTTGAAGCCTTGTAACCCTTTAGTTTCATCGAATCTGATTCTTCAACTTATAAACGATTGTATATAACAGTACCTGCAGTGCACCTGTCTGTATAACTCTGAGCTGATAACTTCAAGCATGCAGCATCAGGTGGAAACTGGCTGTTCTGGGTTGTTGCTTCATTTTTTGAATCTTCCTTGACTTTAGTACAGCCTGTCAGTTCCCCCACCCTGTTGTATTTTTGACCACACACACACACACACACACACACACACACACACACACACACACACACACACACACACACACACACACTGCACTTCTTATTAGTAGTAGCTCCCTTTGCATGTGGACCACACTGACATTTAAACTGTGTGTTTGTGTGGATTTGTGCTTTTTGTGGTTTTGCAGCCAAGAGCAAGCTGCCCCACAAACACCCACATCCTCACCTAATGTCTTCACATTATGCATTAACTGACTTTAAGCATTTTATCTTTGCAAGAACACTTTTCAAACAAACGTTTCTTTTCATAGTGTTCAATACAAACATATTAAGTTTAAACAGCATGGTTTAGATTCTCATTCACATAATAAATATCACGTCACATTAGATACTCCAGCTCTGCTGGGGACTCAAAGGAATCTGTGCAGCTATCTGTCTCTGCTGGGGGGTCCGAGGGGCCCGTCCAGCCATCTGTCTCCGCTGGAAGGTCTTAGGGGTCAGGCGCGGCCTGTTGGTCCTGCTCGTTTTTGTCCACATCCAGCACGGCCTGCTCATCCAGGTCCACCACCACACCATTGCCGGCCACTTTCTAGGCCGTCAGTTAAGGGTCTTTGCCATGACGGACGGCCTCCAGACCTACTCAGTCACTGCTGACATCTTCCACGCGGCCAGCCCCGTGAACTGCACTGTTTTGGACCCCTGTACAGTCACCCTCCAGATGGCCCCCCTAAGCTGTTTTGTGAACTGTTTCCTGGGCTTCAGTGCCTTTGGACTTTTTGCTTTGAACTATTTTGTGAGCTCCGGTGTTTCTGGTGGCCTTTTTGTTTTGGATTTGGATTTCATTAGCCCAGCAGTGTCTTAGTAAGTCATGCTAATAGACCATTACTTTTATTTTAATGGATCTTTATGTTCTAACTCATTCTCTTCATTTTGAAAGAGGTGTGAAGCATATGTTCTCTTTATTTATGTTAAGTTTTCTGACTTTTGGACTTCCCCTTACTAAGAGGTGACACTCTCTTATTGCTTTCTTTTTGCCTCAGAAGCAAGAAAACCACAAATACACACTAAAAGCTCAAACCACATCCAAACCCTCTTCTCTTCAGAGAAATCAAAATTTTTTCTACTAATGCAAAAAAAAAAAAGTCATTCACTACCCAGAAAGTCTGTTTTCCTTCCTTCCTTTCTTATTCTGTTTTTTCTTTACATGAGTGGTTGAGGGGCATCTGGGGCCACAGCTTCAAACAGGTGGTAAAGGATCTATTATCAGCCATACTAGCATTCAATACAAAAACTAATTCTGGGATGCATTACAAAAATTACTGATAATATTACATAATAATCACTTTGAGTACTTGCCAGAAACTGCATTAGGTAGCTATTCACTGGAACTCTTCAAATGATGAAAGACGCTGATGCAAGTGAAGGAGGCCATCATTAAGATGTCAAAGCAAAATGAATCAATCAGAGAGAGATAGGAAAAGCTGAAAAGCAGGAGTACCCAAATCAAGTAGTAGATATATAAGTAGTTATAGTAGTAGTGGTCGATTCTTTAAAAAAAGAAAAAAGGAATGCAGAAAAACTAAACTAAAGTGCAACATTTAAAGAGGTACCACTGTCAAAGACATTCAATAGATGCCTTCATGAATGTAAATGCAGAGTTCATGTGGGTAGTCACCTTCCTTAACTCAAACGTTAGGGAAGGTGGTAGGGAAGCAGACTTAGCAGACATTTCAGGTTTCCAGAGGTGAGCAATTTATTTACAGTGAACCCCATCCTACATGAAACTTAACAAAACCTGTCATGTGTGACATCATCAGCACTTTAAAACGAGGAAATGCTAGGCGGGTCTTTCCCCAAACCTGACTTACATGAAGACTGAAACGAAAGAACAAAGTAAGTATGAACAAACAACTTAATCTGTAACATAATAAAATGTAAAGAAACATGTATCTGACTATTTGCCTTAATTTGCAGAATGCTTGATTTGCCGGCAACAGAATGCTTACACAAACAAACCCGGGATAGTTAGTGCAGCAATGTTACTTTGACAAATAGAAAATCATAGCAAATAAATACACAGACAGAATAATGTGCATAATGTGCAAAAAAAAGGTCAACACATCTGGGACAAATGGAGAGCATTACAACTGCTCATCCACTTTGTCACAGCTTACAACAAGATGCAAACAGCTGGTTACACTCAGGAATAAGAAGGCCAGATCAGAATTTGCCATAAAACAACAAATGCGGCCTTGACTTTGAGCACAGTTTGGATAAAGACCCATCAGGTCACCGCTGTGTTCAAGTTAGAGTAATTTCTGACCAGCACACAAGGTGAAGTAGCTCATTAAGATGAGAGAGAGAGGAGGACGGATGGAGGAGAGTTAGTGAATCAGTAAGTGCAGATGATTAGTACTACAGAAGGATAAAGCTGATGATCCATACCATGAAGTTATGGGAAAGCTTATCAGTGAGGAGCAGTGAGTCTCCTGCTGAAAAACAGCTCTACAGATGTCAGACAGAGGACTGCAAGTCAGTAGAAGCAAAACAGAATAAATGCATGTGAATGAGAGAGAGACATGTGCAAGGAGTGGAGATAGTGAAGGTGGATGAGACAACGTTAGTGAGGTTAGGCTGAGATGGTTTGCATACGTGCAGAGGAGGGATATTTGAGAGTGGATGTTGAAGATGGAGCTGCAAGGCAGAAAAACAAGAAGACAGGAAGAAAAGAGTCCTAACATCCAGACAGTCTGGGTGCTCGGGGCAGGGTGAAATGGAGGCCAATGATCTACTGTAATGATTTCTAAACCAAACAGCTGAAAGAAGGAGAAGACGACTCTAGGAGAAACCAAGATGGACTTGTACCAGAAGGATGACGAGACAAACGTATGCAGAAGGGAAGATACAGCTCATGAGGTCAGGGCCACTGTGAAGATGCCACTGCTGATAGATATAGCAAGGACAAATTCTGAAGTGTACAGGTTTATACTCTCAGCTCAGAATCAGCCAAATGTTGCAGAATTGGCTGGCCAGCACTTCATAATGCAAATAGATAATGGATGTAAAAGCATAACAACCCAAGAGTTTCTCAAATAAAGAAAGGATATTCTCCAAGGACTGCATACAGCATGCTTTTAAGTTACTGAAGATAAAACTGAAGACAAAGAGACCCACAAACAGTAAAGACCTAGCAGAGCATCTCAGTGGAGGACACACAGCATTGGGTGATGTATAGAAATGTCTTTAATATCAGATAATAAACAGATACAAAACTTTTGCTTTGAATTTTGAAATAAAGCTGAAAGTCTGCACTCCAAGCACAAATTGATTGTCTGATTTAAAATCCTCTATGGTGATGTGCAGAGGTGAAATTACAATCAACACTTTTAATAATAATTACTTATAATTCATTATTATCAGGTTGTCTTAACAACTTCCTAAAAAGCCTTGAGTGGATACAAAATCCTGCAACGGGAACACCAACAGTGAAGGAGAGAGCATATTTTTTCCACATTGCTTCTCTTCATTGCCTCCCTGTTAAATCTAGAATATAATTTAAAATTATTCTCCTCATGTATAAGGTCATTAAGAATCAAGCTCCAGCTTATCTTAAAGACCTCTGTTTCATCCCAATAGAGCACTTTGCTCTTAGACTGCCTCTCTATTAAACTAAAATGTAATAAAATAAAAATTAAATATCAGTAAGAACCTACCAGTCCGGGTGTGTTCAGCGTTCTGTCATTTCCATGTCGTAAGGTAATTCAGGCTTTACCATTGCCCTATGTAGCACATCTTTATGTCTATCATATCTAGTGTGACGTATGGAAGAGAGTTCAAAGAAAAGAACACAGAAGCAACACAATGTGGATGCTTTTACTGATGGTAGAAACTGGGTGTAGCAGGAATGAGGCATAATGCGACCATGATTCTGCATACTGGAACATTTTATTTTATTTCACTCGATGGCTACTCACACACTTACACGGCTGCTGCTCCCCAGCTGCCAGCCACACATATCCACAACAACAACGACATGACAGAACCCAGTTCAGTCTTTTAACCCGGCGAGGCATGATTGCAGATGCCCTGCGGGTGCTTTTGCCTACCCTACAGCCACGCTCCGCCACACTTGGCGAAATGATTGGTCACATATTTTGACATGTCATATTAGGAACTGTAAAACACCACAATAGCCACTATGAGTATGTAAGTTTTTCAATTCCCTTTGTACTCTTTATCAAGTTACTTAACATGCCAGCCACCAACGGCAGGTAGAACAGCACCTTGTAGACTTGTAAAAGTGAAACTCTTTATGTGTTAAAAATGTTTCACTACGACTGTGAAAGAAGTGAAGTGAAAGTAGTATGATTTCAAAACTAGCGCTTAAACACTTAAAACAGCCACATAAACCTTAATTTCATGTCTTTGTTTTTTCTTGACTTTTCAAACTTAAATAATAAGTTCTGTTTTATTAAGGCGATTTTTAAAGAGTCCGTGGGAAATATGTCTTCTTGCTGGGAGAACCTTGAGATCTCTTACCTCATTCATTACTAATTTCTACTAAAAATTACTATTGGATTAGATACTTATTTGCAACCTGGCTGGCACATACGTTACTGTCAGTTGCTTAATTATTAGCAATTACCCAGTGGGCCACCAGGAAACTTTAGAGGGTTGCGTAAGGAAGTGCATCTGGGATTATATCTTAGCCAACTCAAGCGCAAGAATCCATCCACCGAGGAAACCCTGTGGAAATAGGGACAGCAGCGTAAAATATCATTATGTGGGCCCTTCAAGCACTGATAGCAATCCACTCGTACATTTTCATTACTTATGTTGTATTGTCCAACCAACTATTGTGCGTTCATGCACCTTGTAGAACAAAGTGTATTGTATAAGAAATGGTGAAAATGTGGAGCAAAAAATCATTAGCTGTCAAGGCTTCTGCTGCTGAACCATCACCAGTAATACCAGCAACAACTAATAACAAGGCTTTGCAGTCACAGGAGGCTGGTGTTGCTAGGACCAGCTGTGAAGAAGTGCACGAAGAGGGACTGAAGTCCTCAGGAGAGAGTGAAGAAGAGAAACAGGAAGGTGACATTAACGTGGTGAGAAAATAGATGGAGGGACATAAGCAAGGATTCAAGTAAAATGAATGGCTACTTTGATCATGAGCCACTCATGGAACACACCCTCCGGTCCCCTTTCTTAAAGATGGGGACCACCACCCCGGTCTGCCAGTCCACAGGTACTGCCCCTGATCTCCACGCAACATTGCAGAGGCGTGTCAACCAGGACAGCCCTACAACGTCCAGAGCCTTCAGGAACTCGGGGCGGACCTCATCAACACCAGGGGCTCTGCCACCAAGGAGTTGTTTAACTGCCTCAGTGACCTCGCCCCCGGAAATTGGCGGGTCATTCCCCTCATCCCCAGACTCTGCTTCCTCCTCGGAAGACGTGTCAGTGGGATTAAGGAGGTCCTCGAAGTATTCCTTCCACCGCCTGACAATTTTCTCAGTCGACGTCAGCAGCGCTCCGCCAGCACTATACACAGTGCAGGTAGAGCACCGCTTTCCCCTCCTGAGACGTCTGACGGTTTGCCAGAATCTCTTCGAGGCAGTCCGAAAGTCTTTTTCCATGGCCTCTCCGAACTCCTCCCACACCCGAGTTTTTGCTTCAGCCACTGCCCGAGCCGCATTCCGCTTGGCCTGTCGATACCTGTCGGCTGCCTCCGGAGTCCCACAGGCTAACCAAGCCCGATAGGACTCCTTCTTCAGCCTGGTGGCTCCCTTCACCTCTGGTGTCCACCATTTGGTTCGGGGATTACCACCACGGCAGGCACCCACCACCTTGTGGCCGCAGCTCAATGCAGCAGCTTCGGCAATGGAGACGCTGAACATGGTCCATTCGGACTCAATGTCCCCAGTCTCCCTCGGAATGCTGTTGAAGCTCTGCCGGGGGTGTGCGTTGAAGATCTCGCGGACTGGGGCCTCTGCTAGACGTTCCCAGCACACCCTCACTACGCGTTTAGGTGCACCAGAGGTGGGACCAAGTCATTGTTTTGCAAGTCTCAAGTAAGTCTCAAGTCTTTATCCTCAAGTCTCAAGTGAAGTCTCAAGTAATGTCAGGCAAGTCCGAGTCGAGTCTCAAGTCACTGGTGTAAAAGTCCGAGTCAAGTCACAAGTCTTAAACTTTGAATTTCAAGTCCTTTCGAGTCTTTAAAAAACCCCGAAAAAAAGCATGTTGCAGTTATATGCTAAATGTAAATATTAGACCATGTAATTTTAAAATCTGTGTTTTTCTCAACACATGACAAAATAGTGAACTTAGAAAATATACACAAATTGTGAAATTGCACCTCTATAAAATGCAGCTCAATTAAACCTAGCTCCAAGAATAATTTTCACCGACAGTTCTGAGATAAGCTGCATGTTATTCTTGGATGCGGTTGTAGGACCAGCTTTAAAATCGCATGACAAAAATATCATACACATTAAAAAAAACTGTATCACCAACGTAGCCTGGACAACATTTGCTAGTTAGATGAAGTCAGCTATCTCATCGTAGCATATTTATATGCATATTTATAATTATACGGTTCTTGGAGTGAGTGCACACACTCATGAAGTTTAGTAACTTCAGGTCACTGCAACAAGCCCAGGTACAGTTTACCGACGGATGGGCACAGGACCTTGAAACGCACCGTGTAGAACGAAAGACCATCGTACGTATCATAAGTTTACCAGTCTCACAAATCGTCGTCATAAATACACATTCCTTAACTGTTTATTAATAGGACCTTTGAGCTCAACGGTAATTAATTAGTAGTGGAAATAATTTCTGGTACCCATCACAGAAATGTAGCAGTGACAATAATATTGTATGCTGTAATCGTACTGGGCAATTAGTGATACAAAAAACCTGTTTTATCCTGTGAATAAAAGTATATGTTTTTGTCAATGTACCATAATAACAGAGGCGAAACGCAATATTGTGTCAGGACAATTCACTATTTATGCACAATAAATAAAGGAGCATAGCGCGACAATTTCTGTTCAGCGCCAGACTTGCTTGTAACCTATATCACTAATTATGTTATGAAAATGACGTATTAACTACTAAAAAACACTGACCTTCGTGTAAATGCTTGGAGCAGACTAACCTGTGAGCTGGAGTGTTCTGGGACGTTATATTTGGTCTTAGAATGGCTGCAATCCAGACCATCCGTCGCGTCTTTGTTACTTCGGAAACATGGCTCGAACAATTTCTCTTCAACGTCGTAATCCGATAACAACCGATCTCTTTACCCGTCGGCTTCCTGTGGCTGTCATGCGACCGGCTATTGCAGTTAATAATACAACAGCTTCTTGACATTTTTGTGTTTCTTTTTATCGCTGTGTGACTGATTTTAATTGAAAGCCTGCGTGCGCTAGTACCTCTTGCCACGAGTTCCCAGAATCCTTTGCGGTTTTACCCCTGAATGACGTCACATTTTCAATCTCTATATAATATGCATGTTAAGTTTTATATTTGGGGTGAAATATCAAGTCTTTTCAAGTAAACCGGTTCAAGTCCAATTCAAGTCCCAAGTCATTGGTGTAAAAGTCCAAGTCAAGTCACAAGTCTTAGAACATTTTTTCAAGTCAAGTCTAAAGTCATAAAATTAATGACTCGAGTCTGACTCGAGTCCAAGTCATGTGACTCGAGTCCACACCTCTGAGGTGCACCAGGTCTGTCCAGCGTCCTCCCCCGCCACCTGATCCAACTCACCACCAGGTGGTGATCAGTTGACAGCTCAGCCCCTCTCTTTACCCGAGTGTCCAGAACATATGGTCGCAGGTCTGCTGATACGATTACAAAATCGATCATCGACCTACGGGCCTAGAGCGTCCTGGTGCCACGTGCACTTATGGACACTCTTATGTTCGAACAGGGTGTTCGTTATGGCCAAACTGTGGTTAGCACAGAAGTCCAATAACAGAGCACCGCTCGGGTTCAGATCAGGGAGGCCGTTCCTCCCAATCACGCCCCTCCAGGTCTCGCTGTCGTTACCCACGTGAGCATTGAAGTCTCCCAGCAGGACAACAGAGTCTCCAGGTGGAGCACCCTCCAGCACCCCCCCCCCCCCCAGGGACTCTAAGAAGGCTGGGTACTCTGAACTGCCACTCGGCGCATAAGCGCAGATGACAGTCAGGACCCGTTCCCCGACCCTAAGGCGCAGGGAACAAACCCTCTCGTCCACCGGGAAAAACCCCAACGTACCGGCAGCAAGCCGAGGGGATATTAGGATACCCACCCCAGCCCGCTGCCTCTCACCAGGGGCAGAGTCCAGCCCCTCTCCAGGAGACTGGTTCCAGAGCCCAAGCCATGTGTAGAGGTGAGCCCGACTATATCTAGCCGGTACCTCTCAACCTCACGCACTAACTCAGGCTCCTTCCCCACCAGAGAGGTGACATTCCATGTCCCTATTGCCAGTCTTGGCAGCCGGGGGTCAGTCCGCCAGGGCCTCCGCTCCTGGCCGCCACCCGGCACACAATGCACCCGACCCCTATGGCGCCTCCTGCCGGTGGTGGGCCTGCGGGAGGATGGGCCCATGTCTCCTCTTCGGGCTGTGCCCGGCCGGACCCCATGGACTAAGGCCCGGCCACCAGACGCTCGCCCTCGGGCACCCTCCCCGGGCCTGGCTCCAGGGCGGGGCCCCGGTAACCCTATCCCGGGCAGGGTAAACTGTTCCCTCGGTGTCCTTTTCATAAGGGTCTTATGAATTAGTCATTGTCAGTTGTTGATTTGTCCTGTTCTCATTGTATGACGAATTATGATGGGGCTGGCACAATATCAAATTTTTCACAAGACATATATGTGATTATCATGATACCCTCTAAATAACATCAGTTCACACACTATACAGATAACACAACTATCTCAGCTATCTGGAACTTACATTCCTTTACCAACATTTGTTTCAGTACAATAAGCTACATGCCATTTAGATGATCTCTAAAAACACAATAAAAATGCAAACACTTTTATTATTATAACCACATTATTATTAATTTCGGTTTAGTTTTTCATTAGATAATACATTTCTTTTTTAACAGTAGAAATATCTGATGTAACAATTCACTTTTAAAAGCAAGGTTATAGTGAACAGTTCTGATATATGAAACATAATTTTGCATAACTATGAAAATAAAAGAAAATGCATTTAAAATATAAAATACATTGAATATTACCACCACCATTACTAAACAGCGTGAAGTGGATAAAGATTTATGTGATGTTACATTTTCCTGAGAACTGACAGACTGTGATGACTCCTCCAAGTGCTACATGCTATGTTGTCCTGCTAGTTGAGCCTGCTGTCTGTTCTCAGCCCTCCTCCTGTTTCACTGGCATATATCCATCACCAGAGGGCTCCACCGACCTGCCTGTTGACATCAGAGTAAACCCCTGTGTCATGTGACCTGGCTGGAGCTGCAAAGCTGGACTCAGTCGTGGCCCAGGCAAGTTCAGAGGCAGTTGAGGAAAAGAGAGCAGGGAGCATGGTAAAGCACAAAATAAAAAAAGCATAAATAAATAAAATAAAAATAAATAAATAAATAAAAGCATAAAATAAAATTGAATTGAAATCATAATTTACATGAAGCGCTTCAAAAATTAATGTTTCCATTGGTGTTGCATTTGTGAGCTTTTCTTTCAGACATGCGTCTCTACCACAGCCTCACAAACTGTTGGCTGCTCGGTTTGTGTTCACTTGGTTTGATCTGCTCCACCATGTCAAATCAAATAAAACTGATACATAAATAACAACAACCTGATCTCCTGGATGTTTTCTTACACAAAAGAAATTGGCACTGAATCTTAAACTGAACAACATTCAGTAAAACATTTTTAATATTGTAATTGTAATAATACATTTCTCTTATAAAAATAATAATAGCTGTACATTAAAGCACACACGCTGTCCATTAAAGGACTTCAGTCAGTGACACTTACCTGCTGGCTGAGCTGCAACTGATCTGCTTCCAACTGCTGACTTAATTTCACCTGATATCCTGTCAAAGAGCATCACATGAGGGTGTTACTTTGTTTACGTATCAAATGTAACCAACTAAACTGACAAGACAAAAAAAGTGTGAAAAGTCTTTTGATCACAACCCACAGAGCTCTTCTGACGAACATTTGAGCTTCTGAGTGTTTCACTTGAAGCCTTGTAACCCTTTAGTTTCATCTAATCTGATTCTTCAACTTATAAACGATTGTATATAACAGTACCTGCAGTGCACCTGTCTGTATAACTCTGAGCTGATAACTTCAAGCATGCAGCATCAGGTGGAAACTGGCTGTTCTGGGTTGTTGCTTCATTTTTTGAATCTTCCTTGACTTTAGTACAGCCTGTCAGTTCCCCCACCCTGTTGTATTTCTGACCACACACACACACACACACACATTGCACTATTTCTAAGTATTAGCAGGAGCTCCCTTTGCGTGGTGATTCTGTGAAAAACAAGATGAAAAAGAAACTGTGTTTGTGTGATTTTGTCCTTTTCGTGGTTTTGCAGCCAAGAGCAAGCTAACCAGCAAACACCCACATCCTCACCTAATGTGTTCACATTATGCATTAACTGACTTTAAGCATTTTATCTTTGCAAGAACACATTTCAAACAAACTTTTCTTTTCATAGTGTTCAATACAAACATATTATGTTTAAACAGCATAGTACTGAAGTTGGTTTAGATTCTCATTCACATAATAAATATCATATCACATTAGATACTCCAGCTTTGCCCCAAACATAGAGCCAGACTCATAAAGAAGATCTTCAGATCACATCTTCTATAGAACAAAAACTGTGGATCTTTCTGAGAACTCAAATGTTCTAAAAGCTTTTCAAGTTGATATAAAAGATGTGATGGGGGACATTATGCTTATTGATCCTCTTAAAATGAGCTTGCAGAGCTTTCAGTTGTGTGCTGCAGCTCACAAAAATGGTTCAAAGCAGGCAGTTGTTTATGGTTTCTGTAACAGGTGCACTTCCTTACTGATCTACTGTTATAAATATCAAAGTTTCATGCAAACTGGGAGGCTCTGTAGTGAGCGCTCATGGGTGCTCAAGGTGACAACGTGGCATTCAGTACTTTAACAAGATAAAAGCTCTGAAACTGTACAGAATAAAAAAAAATACAAGAGATAAACAAATGGAAGAGACCCAATCAAGTCAGCGAGTCTCAACATGAAGGAAGAAACTTATTGTGGTACATTATGTTGTGAGTCTGCTTTGTTATCTGGTTGTTATCTGGTCTATGCACATTGCAATTGTTCTGACCACATAAACCTACCTGACAGCATTAATGCACTGTTGCTCCTCAGTGTTGGTATAGAAGCTGAACTTTTACTCTGCCAAATCTTCCCAATGGTTGAAACATGTCACATAGTGTTTGATGTGAAGCAGCTCTTTGTTTATTCCTGTACTGAAATCCTCTGCATTCAAACCTTTCAGACAGATTCCAGTTGTTTCATAGAACTTAAACACAAAAAGTTCATCATGGGGTTTCACAAGGTTCTGTGCTGACACTCTTATGGCATCGGTTTATGGATCCACAACAGTGAAAGTCAGTGATCACATATCCTCTGGTGTTGGGTCGCAAATTTTGAAGCCAATATGATAACCTCCCACCAACGCTGTGGAGGCCAAACTTTTCACATCCAATTAACCTCTGGGGGGGTCCTAGAAAAATGCATACACTATTGGGCTTAGAGCCACAAATCGACCACGCCATGAAAAGTGCCATAAAATATCTATATATTAATATTTTTTTCCACTTTAAATTAGCCAATCTTTTAGACCTACTTCTCCTTGAAATAGTCATATCAAGTTTTAATTACATTTCGCGGATTTTAACCCTTTATATCCCGGTTTCGTCACATGGCCGCACTGTTTTTTTAGCCCCAAAAAACAAAGAAATCAAATATTTCCCAAAAGATACAATTCCAAGGCCCGGACTCCTGAGTACCACCAACATTCGGAAGATGGCCCATTATTTGGTTGTAATGACCGTGGAATGGGAAATAGCGTTTATAATGGGTTTCAATGGGGCACAAATCGACCACTAGGACCAATAGTGTAAGTTTATCTGTAGCTCAGCCACTGAAGCTAATTTAAGGGAGTCAGACTGGAATTTTGAAATATATGTAACCAGACTTTTTTTTGGAAAAGTTGGCTATATTCCGTTCAACACAGGGCAAATGGCGTGTATACGAACAATGAAAAATGGCACAAATCGACCCAAGACCACCCAGAGGTTAAAATCAAATCACTCATAATAATTCTCTGGAAAATGCATAGAATTCTTAGAACAGGGTTTATTAAACATTGTCATATGAACAGCAGAACAGTACATTTAAAAGCAGAAATATCACATAGAAAGCAAGCAAACAAAAAGCGAAGCAACCCCGGAGTGCAGAGCCTTAAAGCACAAACAGAAAACGCACACAAAGACAGACAGGAAAGAAGCAGCAGGAAAAAAAGAGAGAGCCCCAGTGCATATCAGAGTCATCTTATACAGGGACAGTGATCCCCCCTCCTGTCGTTGGGTATCCTTTCATCCATTGTGTTTTCTTTTCATCTTCCACTTATGATATACACGACCCTACACCATAACTTGCAAACCAGTCTCTCATCCATCATTGCACTGGGTCCCTTTGACAGTTTCATGGCCAAAGTGAGTCTGAAAGTCTGCAGAAATGCAGTTAATCAGTTAATCCATTCAACAATATTGTTGGGCCTGCATGCCAGACGTAAACTGCTATCCATGCTGAGTGGGGGTTTACTTGTTCGCCTTCTGGTGTTTCAGGCGAGAACTAGAATCCCTGGTACATGCCCTGTAAAGGCCAGGTTTTTTGTCTTACATAGATATTAAAAGGGCTGTACACTTCGGCTTTACAATCATTCATGCTTTTGTGTTACAGCCATTTAAGGGGCTGTATGCTTTTATCTTACAGCCCCAGAAAGGGCTGCAGGCCTTTGCTTTACAGCCATCTTTTGTACAGCCATTGAAAGGCCAAATCCTGTTAAACACCGCTGCATGCTTCTGCTGCACAGTTAAATGCAGCTGCATGCTGAGAAGGGTCCTATGCACATCCTTTAGAAGTGCCAAGCTGAATTAACCCTTTGTTGGACTAGTCACAGTTGGCCATTGATATTAATCAACATGTGCTCATACAACAAGTGCCACAACTTTTTCAATAATATAGTGGGAGATATATATGACCTAAATATATGGGTCATGTGATTTGAACATACAGGAAATGTTTAACAAAGTGCCTCCACTCTATAAACACTTCGCTGTAAATATGCATAGTCTATATGAGTATATATGATTACACACAATTTATGAAAGCAACTATGATTACATGTCTAGTGTATACAGGTATATATGTCATAATAAAATCCACAACACTGAGTCTGAGCACTGGTGTACCCCAGGGCTGTGCTGAGTCCACTTCTCTACTCTTTTTATAGGTATGATTGCAGGCCTGTCCATCCAAGCAACAATTTTGTGAAATATGCTGACCCACACACACGGACCATTACCTCCTCTTTGACTCCCACCACCCTCTGCAACACAAACTTGGAGTAATCAGGACCCGGGCAGAGAATGTTCCCTCTAAGCCTGAAGGGAAAAAGAAGGAACACACACATGTAAAGGAAGCACTTAAAACATGCAGTTATCTTAGATGGGCTTTCATCAAGTCAGCAAAGAGGCATAGAAAAGAAGATCAGACACCCACTAGGGAGGATAAGAAAGACAAACACAACAACATTGTCATCCCCTATGTAGCTGGTGTATCAGAAAAACTCAGGAGAATCTTCTCCAAGCACGACATCCCAGTGTGCTTCAGAGCCAGCAACACACTCAGACAGAAACTGGTTCATCCCAAAGACAAAACTTCTAAACACAAACTTAACTATGTGGTGTATGCTGTACAGTGCAGCGAGGAATGCCCAGACCTCTACATCGGAGAGCCCAAACAGCCACTTCATAAGCGCATGGCACAACATAGAAGAGCCACCTCCACAGGACAAGACTCAGCAGTCCATCTGCATCTAAAGGACAAAGGTCACTCTTTCGAGGATCCCAATGTACATATTTTGGGAGGACAGATGGTTTGAAAAGAGGAGTAAAAGAAGCCATTTATGTCCACTGTGAGCGACCATCTTTGAACAAAAGCGGGGGTTTACGACACCAACTGTCTGCCATCTACAGTGGGGCAAAAAAGTATTTAGTCAGCCACCGATTGTGCAAGTTCCCCCACCTAAAATGATGACAGAGGTCAGTAATTTGCACCAGAGGTACACTTCAACTGTGAGAGACAGAATGTGAAAAAATAATCCATGAATCCACATGGTAGGATTTGTAAAGAATTTATTCGTAAATCAGGGTGGAAAATAAGTATTTGGTCAATAACAAAAATACAACTCAATACTTTGTAACATAACCTTTGTTGGCAATAACAGAGGTCAAACGTTTACTATAGGTCTTTACCAGGTTTGCACACACAGTAGCTGGTATTTTGGCCCATTCCTCCATGCAGATCGTCTCGAGAGCAGTGATGCTTTGGGGCTGTCGCCGAGCAACACGGACTTTCAACTCCCGCCACAGATTTTCTATGGGGTTGAGGTCTGGAGACTGGCTAGGCCACTCCAGGACTTTCAAATGCTTCTTACGGAGCCACTCCTTTGTTGCCCGGGTGGTGTGTTTTGGATCATTGTCATGTTGGAAGACCCAGCCTCGTTTCATCTTCAAAGTTCTCACTGATGGAAGGAGGTTTTGGCTCAAAATCTCACGATACATGGCCCCATTCATTCTGTCCTTAACACGGATCAGTCGTCCTGTCCCCTTGGCAGAAAAACAGCCCCATAGCATGATGTTTCCACCCCCATGCTTCACAGTAGGTATGGTGTTCTTGGGATGCAACTCAGTATTCTTCTTCCTCCAAACACGACGAGTTGAGTTTATACCAAAAAGTTCTACTTTGGTTTCATCTGACCACATGACATTCTCCCAATCCTCTGCTGTATCATCCATGTGCTCTCTGGCAAACTTCAGACGGGCCTGGACATGCACTGGCTTCAGCAGCGGAACACGTCTGGCACTGCGGGATTTGATTCCCTGCCGTTGTAGTGTGTTACTGATGGTGACCTTTGTTACTTTGGTCCCAGCTCTCTGCAGGTCATTCACCAGGTCCCCCCGTGTGGTTCTGGGATCTTTGCTCACCGCTCTCATGATCATTTTGACCCCACGGGATGAGATCTTGCGTGGAGTCCCAGATCGAGGGAGATTATAAGTGGTCTTGTATGTCTTCCATTTTCTGATGATTGCTCCCACAGTTGATTTTTTTCACACCAAGCTGCTTGCCTATTGTAGATTCAATCTTCCCAGTCTGGTGCAGGTCTACAATACTTTTCCTGGTGTCCTTCGAAAGCTCTTTGGTCTTGGCCATGGCGGAGTTTGGAGTGTGACTGTTTGAGGCTGTGGACAGGTGTCTTTTATACAGATGATGAGTTCAAACAGGTGCCATTCATACAGGTAACGAGTGGGGGACAGAAAAGCTTCTTACAGAAGACGTTACAGGTCTGTGAGAGCCAGAGATTTTCCTTGTTTGAGGTGACCAAATACTTATTTTCCACCCTGATTTACAAATAAATTCTTTACAAATCCTACCATGTGAATTCATGGATTTTTTTTTTCACATTCTGTCTCTCACAGTTGAAGTGTACCTCTGGTGCAAATTACTGACCTCTGTCATCATTTTAAGTGGGGGAACTTGCACAATCGGTGGCTGACTAAATACTTTTTTGCCCCACTGTATAATCCAGGTTTGAGATCCCTTCCCAGATGCCATAACGCCCACTCACATCCTGGGCCATCTGACCTCAGGAAATCACACGATAGGGTGGGGCCAGGTTTCACAATGAGCTCACCTGAAACCTTGGCTGATTGTGACCTACACCCATTTTCACACCATGGCTCATGTGATTAGAGGATCTTTAGGGGGTCTTTAGTTCAGGACAAGAAAAATGTAAGAAAGATGACACTCTCTTCTCACTTTCTTTTTGCCTCTCTCCGAGTCAGAAGCAAGAAAACCACAAATACACGCTAAAAGTTCAAACCACATCCTATCCCTATTCTCTTCACAGAAAACAAATTTCTTTCCACTGATAAAAAAATAAACAAAAAAACCATCATTCACAGGTCCGCAGCTCAGACCGTAGTAAGTTTTTGGCTACGGGTTCCGTGTCGGGCTCGTAGCCAAAAACTGGGTCAACTTTGCTAGCGAGAGACAGAGAGAGGCGTTGAAAGGCTGCTCCAAAGCAACTTATTGTTTCGGAGGAAAACACGAACACAGTGTACAGTCAAGTGTTAATAGCTTACTTACAACTGGGCTCGTCAGGCACTCTTTTTGGCTGTAGTGGTTATTATTATATTTACATGCTTCCAGCTCCCGTTTCTGGTTGGTGACAACCAGTGTTGGTCAAGCTACTTGAAAAAAGTAATCGGTAACTAATTATTGATTAATTCCCCAAAAAAGTAATCCTGTTACTTTACTGATTACTTATTTTCAAAAGTAATTAGTTACTTAGTCACTTTTTAAAAACATGATTTAAAACCTGAATAGGTAATAAAGCAATAGGTCTTTCAGCCCGATTCTACTTTTTCTGCATAATCCATCATATAAAATGTAACCAAATGAAAAAGTCTGTTTTAAAAACGTTTTATTAGTTTTAATATTTTAACCGTATGCATCAAGGAAAAATTTAATTATATGCAATATTCTCTGACTGGAAGAAATAAGTTTAACATTTAAACCTATTTCCTGAATATTCCAGCATATAAAATAAAATTGTTTTTTGTGTTTACACTCACACTTTCAAATAGATGCAAGTAGAACACAGCAGAAAACAAATAAAATCAAAGACTATGCAGTCCTGTTGCTTTTAAATCCATTTTCACCTGTTTAGCAGGAGTAGGGCAGGCAGAGGTTTGCCCGGTGCTGCAGCAGTCATGTCAGTGGAAGGATCCGGGAGTTTCTCTGTGAATTTCACATTCCCGTGGCAGCGTACTCGGTGCTTGCTCAAACGTTTAGGGGTTTTTTTCACTGTAAAAAGAAGTTTTCTTCCCACGCAGAGTTTACAGCGGATGCTAATGTTTTTGTCACTTTTTACAGAATCAAAATCAAAGTAATGTCAGTACTTCCACGCTTTAAACGCTGCATGGTCATACTCTCTCCCACGCTCTATATATTATCCACTGTTGAACTGCACACAGCTGTTGCCACGAACGTCGCATTCGGTTACGTCATTGTCATGAGACACTCTTGCAAACAAAATCACGGTTTAGTAACGTAGTAACGCAGTGTGCTTACGGGAATGTAACCATAATCTAATTATCTTTTTTGCAATAGCAATCCCTTACTTTACACATTACTTTTAAAAAAAGTAATTGGATTACAGTAACGTGTTACCGGTAACGCGTTACTGCCCATCTCTGGTGACAACTCGTACTTTTGGACTCTCCTTTTTCTCCCTCGCGCTCAGAGGGGGAGGGAGGGAGAAATAGGAGAGTCGTGCTGCCAGCAGAATGGCAGTCCATTCTGCTGGCATCACCGACTACACTGCCCGTGAGTCTATATTCTTTAGGGCTATGCCATCATAGTAAATCATTTTTTGAATAATAATTTAGAAAAATATTTCTTCACGTCTTTATGCGGGCCACAAGTAGAGGTGACATGGGCCGCGAGAATGAGACACAGGCATTAGAGCCTCTTAATGCAGCCATGCATGCTCTGAGCAGAGGGGGAATGGGTGCCCCAGGAGGTAGTAGCAAAGGGAGTCGACCGGCCACTGGATCTCCAAACATTTCTTCTCGACAGTGCTATACCGGCACTCCTGATCCGTCAGCTTCCGGCTGATGTACAGAACTGAGCGGTCGGCTCCCCCTACCTGCTGGGACAAAATGGCCCCCAGGCCTCTTTGAGTCATCTGTCTTCAGACAAAAAGGGAGGGAAAAGTTAGGCGTGAACGGCAGCAGCTCCCCACAGAGAGCCTGTTTTAGCTGCACAAGCACCACCTGGCACTGCTCCGTCACTGGTCTAGATCGGGGGCACCTTTCCGGGTGAGATCGGTCAAGGGGCTAGCCCCAGGAACCGCCTCACCTCCATTTTGGACTTGGGGCGCAGGCAGGATGCAATCGCTGCTGTTTTCTCCACCTGTGGATGCACCTGCCCACCCTCCAAGTGGTACTCCAGATACTGTACCTCCCTCTGTCCAACCGCACACTTATTTAGGTAGGCTGTGAGCCCCACCCTCCTCAGGGAATCCAGGATCGCGGCCACCCGCTGCACATGCTCCTCCTAGCTGTCACTATGGCAGATCACATTATCTAGGTAGGCAACAGCATATGCAGCGTGCGGCAGCAGCACCTGGTCCATAAGGCGCTGAAAGGTGGCCGGGGCTCTAAACATGCCAAACGGAAATATGACAAATTGGTACAAACCATACAGAGTGGAGAAGGCCATTTTTCCCGGGACTTTGCAGACAAGGGAATCTGCCAGTAGCCCAAAGCGAGCAGTGCCCAACTGGTCTAGGTGCTCATCAACCTGGGTCATTGGGTACCCATCAAACTGTGACACCTCATTCACCTTGTGATAGTCAACACAGAACCGCATAGAACCATCTTTCTTCACCACGAAAACTATGGGACTACACCAGGCGCTGTGCAACTCTTCTATTACTCCCATTTTCAGCATGTCGGCCATGTCCTTCTGAAGAATTTGTCTTTTATGTTCAGGAAGCCTTTAGGGCCATGAACGCAACATCATGCCAGGATGCATTTCAATACGATGCTCAATGAAAGACGTTTGGCTGGGCAGGGGGGAGAACGCGCCTGCAAAGCTCTGTTGTAAAGCAGCAACATCCGCTCTCTGCACTTGTGTGGGATGTAAGATGGTTATCACAATGGAGGGAGGTGGGAATGATGGACTCTGGCAACTCCCACCCAAACTCATGTCTCTCCTTGACCAGGCTCAAACCTGAGTTTAGCCCCTCTGTTGAACAGGCTCTGTTGACGCTGCTGAGCCTGGAGCAAATTATCCCATGAAAGCCTCCCCAACCCGTGCAGTTTTGCTCTCAGGTCCAGCATGTACTGAATCTCATTTTTTTCGCAGGACTCGACCCTTCCCCCCATTTTTTTTTAATCAGGCTGTCTGCCGTACAAAGTGAGAAAATCCCGTGGAGGCGTGGGGCACCTTCCCATGTCCCCATGCACACATCTTACCTCCACCCACTCAAACAACGCCCCGGGCAGAACAAAGCTTTGGTGGACCAGGCTCGGTGTGCAGCCCATGTCCACCAAGGCGTGGCGTATACCCCCTTGACACCTTACCGAAATGTGGTACGTCCCTCCCAGACCGGGGGTGGGTGCTGGAGCCCCAGCCACGTCTTCTGGGCCCCTGGCCTGAAGCAGCGGTGCGAAGGGGTTTGTGGGACTCCAATGTCAGTACTCTTTACCCGTTGCCTACTGGTGGTGGTCAGAGGGCCTGGTAGCGCCAGTTTCCGGCAGCCTCGCCTCTGTCAGTGCGCCCCAGGGTGGCTGTGGCTACAATGTAGCTTGCCATCACCAGTGTGTGAATGTGTGTGTGAATGGGTGGATGACTGGATATGTAAAGCGCTTTGGGGTCCTTAGGGACTAGTAAAGCGCTATATAAATACAGACCATTTACCATTTATGGGGCCCCTGCCTCTTTTCTGAGCTGCCGGTGCCTGTAACTGGTCTTCCATGGGCTGGACGCTCCACCGTACAGCCTCTGGTCCGACGGCCAGGTGATCCTCCGCCAACATCATGGCTGCGGTGAGGTTGGCAGGCCAATAGTACACAGCAAAAATGCCAGTGTTGATTTTTCAGTGTTAGTAGATTTCAACAGAGTTCCGAGTTAGTTCAACACTTAATCGAGTTAAAATAACACATCGGGAGTTGATTCCTGAAAAGTGTAAGTGTAGATTTTAGTCGTTACTGCATTTTAACACTGTGGGTGTTAAATTAGACCACACCTTCATTTCCTGTGGAGCTTCGCAATCCAGAATCTTCGGTCGCCATTTTTTCTTGCTGATGCGGTAAGTTTTATTCGGTTAAATATTAAGTTTTAGATTGATGTTAGAACAAGTAACATGATAACTAGTAAAAGAAATAGTATTTATATCAAAATACATCATCTTTAAGTGTCATATTTGAATTTTAACTGTTTTTGTTAAGCTGGGCTACTGCTAGCTAGAACTCTGCAAAGTACCAGTTTCTTTCCTAATATTCATTTAGCATAATCTGGCTATTGGCAGACTGTAATGAATATTACATGTTAATATATTTCACAGTTTTTATTAAATGCCTTTTATTTATTTTCGAATTAAACTGCCAAAGCCTTAGGGTCAGTGGTCTCAAACTCACGGCCCAGAGGCCACTCGTGGCCCAAAGGCCACTTGCGGCCCACGTCAGGTGAGGTGAAGAAGTATAATGCAATTTGGCCCTTAAAGTGACTTTTTTTGTCATTAGCCAAAAATGATTTAATATAAAGGCAATGAGGGCAGAGTGTTACCGGCCCTCATGGGTAGTGTAGTCCGTGCTGCGGGGAGAACGTGTGGAACTGCCCCTCCCGTTGTGTGTTTGAGCGCGAGAGAGGGAGAAAGTAAGAGCTGTTACCGATGAGAAATGGAAGAAGAGAGCATGTAAATATAATAATAACCACTGCCGCCAAAATGAGTGCCTGGTTGTAAGAAAGCTGTTAAGATTCGACTGTACACTGTGTTCGCTGACAGTAAAGCTACAAGCCCGACAACCCAGCGTATTGGCCAGAGGTGTCATTACCACGGTTCAGAGCCGCGGACCTGGCCGAGGTAACAAGAGAGTACAAACATGTGGAGGGATTGGCTTTGTTAGTTCAGTGAGAGTCAAAAACTAATGTGTACACTTATTTCTGCATTTTTATTTTGTTAAATATGAATAAAATTACAGCAGAAGTGCTGCAAAGTGTCTGACCAGAAAGAGAGGACCATTGTGTTAATTTGGTAGTTCAATTAAAGGCATCGGTTAGTTAAGAGGGAGAGGGGGGGATGCGTTCATATTTGCAGTTTTGTCTTGTTATACAATATTTGAAATTTAAAAACGAACAAACCAAACGCTACATTGTCAGGAATATTTGTGGGGAGGGTTTTTATCGCTTAAAATATATAAAAAATAATAAAATAGAAATATGGTTCCTACTAACCCCTGTGATAGTTGAGAGAATACTGTATTGCAGTCATGTTACACAGCTTGTACTACTTTAATTAAAATTAATTTTAACTCAGTCTAAAGGGACTAGACATGCTAGATATTTTGCAAAGAAATGGTGTTATATGCTGGACCTTATTTTACTCTTGGCAGGTGGTGATATGCTGGTTCCCGAGAAGAGATGAACTAATCAAAGTCAGCTTTTCAAGACAGCCCCAAGACTCTTCGCAACTTGTGTTCAAATGTGAGGCCGTTGTCAGGTGATAAATGCAAGGAAGAGGCACTCAACTGACATGAAACATGTCAAAGACAACATGAAGGTGACATTTCAACATAGGCAAAAAGTGGTTCAAGAACCTGCCATAGCTTCTACTGTCCTGGACCTTTTCCCAAGATTTCTGGATACACCTGGCTTGGTAAGGCATAAAATAATTTATAATAATAATAATAATAATGGATACTTTATTGATCCCCATGGGGAAATTACTTGTTTTTCTCTGCATTTGACCCATTCACTCAGTGAAGCAGTGGGCAGCCCACTAAGCAGGCGCCCGGGGAGCAGTGTGTAGGGACGGTACCTTGCTCAGGGGTACCTCAGGGTAGCCGTTAAGTGGATTCGAATGATGATGACTGCTTTGTGGTTCCTTTGTTTGTTTTCTTGTTAATGTGTTGTTTCTGTTGTTACACTTTGTGTTTAAGATTGACCAAGACTTCACAATGCTGTTTTTTGGGGAGGAAGTGTCTGGTAAGTTCCTTGCAAAGTGGCCAACATTCTTCAAGCCAAGGATCATCAAAGATTGCAAAAATCTGTCCCAGAGTACAGAATTGGATGAGCTGCTCATTTCTGCACAGCGTTACTCTAACGAGGCTGGTAAGTGTAAGTTGGAAATGGTAGATTTTGCATGCCTTTACAGCATTTGCTTAATTCCCACAACACAATATATCACTCATTTCTGTATGGTATGAAAACAAGCTTACAAACATGTTAAACCTGAAATGACATTTAATGTAGTTTGAACACAAAAAAAGTTACATAATCTTACTATTGTTATGACTCGATATCTACTTCACTTGGTGGCCAGAAGATTTTAAGTCTCTAGAAATGAATTTTTATACCAAGGCGCTGGAAAACTGCCTTATTAGAAAAATTATCAGGTGTCTAAAATGTCATCATGGTATTACATAACGTGGAAAAATGACTGCTGTGGTCCTTTAAATGACAGTAATTGTGATGATCTTAATTTCTATTCTGTAGTTTGGGACTGCGAGGCGGCTGCCCTCTTTTGCTGCTTCACTTCACTCCATCATCTAAGGGAAGGACGTCTTCAAAGATTAGCACATCAGATGCTGCTCACCACCTAATGAAATTCATCAAGGTATGCTTTTTAGAATTGTATATTTCTCTTTTGATGAGAACAGATGCAAATTATCAACGGCTGATATTTTAAGATGGCAAGGTGATCCAACCTGCAGCAGATGTATCTATCCCAGACAAGCTTGGTGTTGCAGGACTGACATGTCATTGTTTCTATTAAAACTAAATGTACACATTGAAACAAAAATAATTGTGCGCGCGGAGTGAAACATTTTAATATTGTCATAATTTCAAACAGCAATGCCTCAACATCAGATTATCAATTTTGTTTAATGTGAATCACTTGGTTTCTTTCTCTCCCTCAGGTGGGAGGTAGCACAGAGGCTTTTCTTAAGGCTGGCCCCACTCAGCCATTCGTCCTGTGGGTTGGAGAAAGAAAGAACATCATCCAAAGTTTCTACCCAAAGTTTCTACATTGTCCTAGATCAAAAGGTCATTCCCTGTGTGACACAGATGGGAGATGCAGGTTTTGACAAGGCAAAACTTTTCAAGGCACATTTTTTAATTTGCCGTGTCCTTTGATAAGGCATTGGACAACTTCTACACATTCATCCAGACCATCAAGTGTATGGCATTGATGTTGGCAGCGTGAAGGACAGTCCTCGGGTCAATGAAACAAGAGGAAGTCTTCACTGTACGGTTTAAAGATATCCACTATTCAGCACTTTGACTGGAAATGTTCATCTGTTACATTTGCAAGATACACCACACAAGTTGCTCAGTGTTATTTAGACATTTGAAGTTCCAGCATGGTTTGTACCCAGGAAAGTTTTTACGTTTGACCTGTGGAGAGCCTGGATGTTCATTTATCTTTCACACGTACTCTGGTTACAAGCGGCACTTATTCCGAGCACATGGAGACTGCGTTCACTCTGAGGTCATCAACAATTTTGAGCCTGTACCTAACGATGGAACCTCTGTTTCACAGCCTGTAAATGTGGCTCATCCCATGACAATAACTACACCGGTTCCAGTTGAAAAAAGGCAAATACTGAACATGTGCAGCTCTGTTATTGCTCAAGTACAATCATCAGGAGTTCCTGAAAGTACTGTACAGTTAGTTGGTTCATTGGAGGAACTGGTTAATGACATCCATGCACATGCAAAACAATCTGTTGTCGACTGTTTGTCAACTGATACATCAAGAGAAACCTTAGAAAAAGTTGAGGATTGCTTTGATCAGCTTGAAAATCCATTTTCATGTCTTAACACAGAATCTAAAAGGATAAGATATTTTGAGCAAAAATGGAAAATAGTTGAACCCATAGAGCATGTTCTTGGTGTGCGTTTTGATGTACGCAAAGATAGAACAACAGGGACATACAGGCAAGTTCCTGTCAATGATAAATTCATGTACGTTCCTATCATGGGATCCCTTTCATCTATGTTTCGAAACAGTGAACTTTGTAGCAGTTTCCAGAAAAAAAAACTAAACATGGAGGGATTGTACAGAGATTTAAATGACGGCTCCTACTTCAAAAATCACAGTTTATTCTCACAACAAGAACATGCTCTCCAGATCCAGCTCTACTATGACGATTTTGAAACTGCTAATCCTTTAGGCTCAAAAAAGGGGGTGCACAAACTTGGTTGTATTTATTTTGTTTTGAGAAATTTGCCACCAGAGTTAAATTCTGTGGTGATGAACATTCATCTTGTAGCCCTTTTTCATTCAGAAGACTTAAAAAAATATGGGTTTGATCCTATCCTAAAGCCACTTGTTGATGATCTAAAGATTTTAGAGACTGAAGGAATGCAAGTGCCCTTTTCAGCCACACCTGTGAGAGGTTCGCTTTTTCAGATTACAGGTGACAACTTGGCTTTACATAGCATTTTTGGTTTTGTTGAATCATTTAGTGCAAACTATTGTTGTAGATTTTGTTTAACTGATAAGACAGAGTTGCAGTCAGTTTTTAGTGAAGATCATGTAGGCTTAACACTGCGTTCCAAAGAACTTCATTACAAACACTGTGGTGCCATTCAACAAAATCCTGCTTTGGCCTCAACATTTGGTGTAAAAAGAAATTGTTTACTCAATTCACTTCGGCTGTTCCATATTTCAGACAACTATGCTGTAGACATAATGCATGATCTACTAGAGGGAGTGGTGCAGTATGAGTTAAAGCTTGTGTTTCAGTACTTGATTAAGACCTCTTTGATATCCTTGAATTCATTGTCACAGAGAATTATAAGCTTTAACTACGGATATGCACAGAGAAGGAACAGGCCAGGTGGGCTAAAACTGGATGACAACAGCAAAGATCTTGGGCTTAATGCTGTGCAGTCATGGTGTCTTTTGCGGAATAGCCCATTGATTTTTGGAGATATCGTTTGCAGAAATGATGGACATTGGAACTTGCTACTTTTGTTAGTTCAAATTGTGAACATTGTTTTTTCACCCATTATAACTCATGGCATGACTTGCTATTTGAAACATCTGATTGCCGATCATCACAAGGCTTTCAAATCTCTCTTTCCAGAACGGAATTTGATTCCAAAGCACCACCTAATGATCCATTACCCACGCTGCATTAGAAAAATTGGGCCACTCATACATATGTGGTGCATGAGATTTGAAGCAAAGCACAAGTTCTTCAAAAGATCTGTAAAGAACTTTAAAAATATCACAAAAACACTAGTAAAAAAACATCAGAATCAATTAGCCTTTCATTTTGAAAATTTTTATTTTAAAAGATTACAGTTCGGCCCCATTAATGAAGTCTTGGCCAGCAGCTTAAAAGGCAGTGAAGCACTGAATAAAATGTTTGATGTTTCTTCTATTGTTTCTACAACTTCCTGGGTCAAAAGTTATGGTACAGAATATCAAGTTGGGATGTATGTTTGTTCTGGTGTTGAAAATGAGATGCCTTTGTTCAGTAAGATTGTCAGTATAATTGTTAGCGATTTCAATACTTATCTTCTAACTTGTAAGGTCTCAACAGTATATTTCAATGATCACTTAAATGCATTTGTTATTGAGGATGGATTAGATGTCTTTGCACTGATCTCTGTAGATGATCTGGTGTACTATAGACCTTATGATAGGCAATTTTCAAATGGCACTGATGACAAAATGTACATTGTCCCATACTGTAATTTTGTATGACTTGTTTACTTGTGGTGTATCTGAATACAAAGTATTTTGGAACGTTAATGTCTTGTATTTCTTTGTAATGGGTGGATGTTGGGGGTTAATTGTAGCAGTAGAGATATCAGAGATTAATGGGAGTTTATTGTAATCTGGTGGTATTAATGATTTGACTGACACTAGTGTTAGTGTTAGAAAATTAACACTATTCAGAGTTGAATTTTTTAACACCAGGGCTAGTGTAAAGTACCACCAACACTATTCGGTGTTAATTTTTAACACTTAACACCAGTGTAGAATATTTTTGACACTGGTCAGTGTTACTCAGTGTTAATTTTTAACTCTGTGCAGTGTTAAAATAACACTAGCTCGTTGTTAAAAATATAACACTTTGAAAAGTGTTAATTTAACACTCAAAAGAGTGGACACATATAGACACTTTTCTAGTGTTAAATTTAACACTCACAGTGTCAATTTAACACTGGCGATTTTGCTGTGTATCAGGGCAGGAGATGTTCACGTGCGTCCAAACTGCAAATGAATCGCGCACGAGCAAAGCCGCCGCTCCCGCACTGACTGTAACGCAGTCAATTCTTCTTTTACTGTTATGCTGTTTTGTGGATCACAAGGTTTAAAACTACTTGTAAACACACACACAGTAACTCCACCCTAACCTGCAGCTGCAGCGCAAATAACAACGAAAATTGTTTGTAAACGTGTCCTGGAGTTTACAGGTGCAGACAGTGCAACAGCTTCCAGGTCATTTAGGCTACGTTCACACTGCAGGTCTTAATGCTCAATTCCGATTTTTTGATCAAATCTGATTTTTTTGTCTCCTCGTTCACACTACAAATAAAATGCGACAGCAAACACGCTCTAGTGTGAACGCTCAAAGCGGCCCGCATGCGCAAAAGAAGATGTCACACACAACGCACTCTGTTTAGACCAAGAACAAACAGTATTGTTTGACTGATGGCCATTAATATAAAGACTTCGGACTTTACGTTTCCCAATTTTTGCTTTAAGTTATTTTGTTATTTACATAATAATGTAAATAACCTAATAATGATCCTTATTGCTGTTTAAGAGAGGAGCGGTGCTTCAAAGGATAGCTGCAGATTTCTGTCAGAATCTGCAGATTATACAGTACAAATAAAATGTTTACGTTGTCTTCCCAACAGTTTCACTGACATCTACACTGGATGGCTAGGAAGCGTTCGCGATGTCTTCTCGGGCGCTGATAATTGGCTTCAGTCTTGTGTCGGTGACGTAAAAGGCGGATTTAATGCGACTTGACCGTTCAAACAGCAGTCGCTTTCTAAAACATCGGATATGTATCGGATTCAGTACCACATACGAAAGTGACCCAGATCGGATTTGAAAATATCGGATTTGCGCCGTTCACACTGTCATAGCATGATCGGATATGGGTCGCATAGGGTCAAAAAAATCGGATTTGATGCGCTTTCGCCTGCAGTGTGAACGTAGCCTTATTCTGCCAATATGGCAAGAAGGTCATAACTGCTTCAAGCACTGTCTATATCAGGGGTAGGCAACGCCAGGCCTCGAGGGCCGGTGTCCTGCAGGTTTTAGATCTCACCCTGGGTCAACACACCTGAATCAAATGATTAGTTCATTACCAGCCCCCTGGAGAACTTCAAGACATGTTGAGGAGGTAATTTAGCCATTTGAATCAGCTGTGTTGGTTCAAGGATACATCTAAAACCTGCAGGACACCAGGGCCCGTATCCCTAAAGAATCTTTGTGCAAAAAGTGGCTCCTAGCGGCCAAATTCTAAGAAAATTCTCAGAGTCATGACGTTTTCTTAGAATTTCCCCTAAAAGTGACACGACAATCCCAGTTAATATAAAAGCTATTCCTCAAGATTCCTAGCGCTTAAAAGGGCTCCTAAGGCGAGATCTGCTAAGAGCAGGGAAGAGGACTTTTAGTGGCTTAGGAGTTCCCCTAAGCAGCTGCACAAAATGGCCAACAGAAGAGGCAGGAGAGATGTCCTGCAAACACTGGATGACAGGGAATTATTGAGACGCTACAGATTGGATCGTGCAGGAATCATGTTTGTGGTGGATCTCCTTAGAGATGCAATTACTTCACCAACTCGACGCCACAACGCTATTACACCGGAGACGAAAGTAATCACAACCCTGAGGTATTTGGCAACTGGGAAAATGCAACAATGCAGCAGTGATGACTTGGGTCTGTCCCAATCCTCTGTCAGCAGAGTCATCACCCAAACACTGACAGCTTTGTCACAACCTAATATTGTGACACAATTTGTTTCATTCCCGCTGGATGCCCGCACTTTACACACACATAAAAGGGCATTTATGGACATTGCAGGATTCCCTGGCGTTGTGGGTGTAATTGATGGAACACATGTGAGAATAATTGCGCCATCAGAGGACGAGGCTGTCTTTGTTAACAGGAGGAATTTCCACAGCATCAATGTGCAAATAGTCTTCAATGCGGCCTGTAAGATTTTGGACATTGTGGCTAAACGGCCAGGCTCCACACATGATGCGAGAATGCTCTCCGAGAGTGGCATCAGACAGCTTTTTGAGAGACGCTATGTGCCAGCTAATTGCCACTTGTTAGGGGACAGTGGCTACCCATGCAAACCATGGCTCCTTACACCTTACCTCCAGCCATGCCAAGGGCCCCAACTAAACTATAACAGGTAAGCCAAACAATACAAAAATCATGGAAATGAAATGCAAGCAATATGTTAGAGCATCCAAGTAGTGCAATATTTCCATCAAATAATTAAAGGTCTCTGTATTCTATTGTAGGGCCCACAAGACAACAAGAGCGGTGGTGGAGCATGGCATAGGCCAGCTTAAGAGGCGCTTTCATGTTCTCCACGGAGAGGTGCGGCTGAGGCCTGAAAAAGTCAGCAAAGTCATCATAGCCTGTGCAATATTACACAATATTTGCAAGGTTAGACAGATTGCAGAACCTCTGGAGGATGGCGATGAGGATGAGGACAACGATGAGGATGGTGGTGAAGAAGATATTTACCAGAGGTGGGACCAAGTCATTGTTTTGCAAGTCTCAAGTAAGTCTCAAGTCTTTATCCTCAAGTCTCAAGTCAAGTCTCAAGTAATGTCAGGCAAGTCAGAGTCGAGTCTCAAGTCACTGGTGTAAAAGTCCGAGTCAAGTCACAAGTCTGAAATTTTGAATTTCAAGTCCTTTCGAGTCTTTAAAAAAAAAACGAAAAAAAGCATGTTGCAGTTATATGCTAAATGTAAATATTAGACCATGTAATTTTTAAATCTGTGTTTTTCTCAACACATGACAAAATAGTGAACTTAGAAAATATACACAAATTGTGAAATTGCACCTCTTTAAAATGCAGCTCAATTAAACCTAGCTGCAAGAATAATTTTCACCGACAGTTCTGAGATAAGCTGCATGTTATTCTTGGATGCGGTTGTAGGACCGGCTTTAAAAATCGCATGACAAAAATATCATACATATTAAAAAAAACTGCATCACCAACGTAGCCTGGACAACATTTGCTAGTTAGATGAAGTCAGCTATCTCATCGTAGCATATTTATATGCATATTTATAATTATACGCTTCTTGGAGTGAGTGCATACACTCGTGAAGTTTAGTAACTTCAGGTCACTGCAACAAGCCCAGGTACAGTTTACCGACGGATGGGTGCAGGACCTTGAAATGCACCGTGTAGAACGAAAGACCATCGTACGTATCATAAGTTTACCAGTCTCACAAATCGTCGTCATAAATACACATTCGTTAACCGTTTATTAATAGGACCTTTGAGCTCAACGGTAATTAATTAGCAGTGGAAATAATTTCTGGTAGCATTACAGAAATGTAGCAGTGACAATAATATTGTATGCTGTAATCGCACTGGGCAATTAGTGATACAAAACAACTGTTTTACCCTGTGAATAAAAGTATATGTTTTTGTCAGTGTACCATAATAACAGAAGCGAAACGCAATATTGTGTCAGGACAATTCACTATTTATGCACAATAAATAAAGGAGCATAGCGCGACAATTTCTGTTCAGCGCCAGACTTGCTTGTAACCTATATCACCAATTATGTTATGAAAATGACGCATTAACTACAACAGAAGACTGACCTTTGTGTAAATGCTTGGAGCAGACTAACCTGTGAGCTGGAGTGTTCTAGGACGTTATATTTGATCTTTGAATGGCTGCAATCCAGTCGCCTCTTTGTTACTTCGGAAACATGGCTCGAACAATTTCTCTTCAACGACGTAATCCGATAACAACCGATCTCTTTACCCGTCGGCTTCCCGTGGCTGTCATGCGACCGGCTATTGCAGTTAATAATACAACAGCTTCTTGACATTTTTGTGTTTCTTTTTATCGCTGTGTGACTGATTTCAATTGAAAGGCTGTGTGCGCTAGTACCTCTTGCCACGAGTTCCCAGAATCCTTTGCGGTTTTACCCCTGAATGACGTCACATTTTCAATCTCTATATAATATGCATGTTAAATTTTATATTTGGGGTAAAATGTCAAGTCTTTTCAAGTAAACCGGTTCAAGTCCAATTCAAGTCCCAAGTCATTGGTGTAAAAGTCCAAGTCAAGTCACAAGTCTTAGAACATTTTTTCAAGTCAAGTCTAAAGTCATAAAATTAATGACTCGAGTCTGACTCGAGTCCAAGTCATGTGACTCGAGTCCACACCTCTGATATTTACATTCCACAGGGGAACCTAGCCCAGAGTGGACTGCCTTACAGGGCAAACTTCACAAATTTACATTTCAGGCAAGCTGTAGCCCCATGTCTTTTGAGAACTTGTGATGGTATTAAGAACTACCACAGTTTTACTGCACATCACCTGCAATTGTTAAATGCAAGACAAAGAACACAATCTGTAAATGGTTTATTTTTTAGGTGTTCAATTTTAAGGTGGTAGTACTCCTCCTGAAGGGAAAGGACTTCTTTTTGTTTTTCAAACACATCAATTGTGAGTTGCAATCTGCTCTCCTGCAGGGGTGCTGACGGAGCAGGTGCTGCAGATGGGAATGGTGTTTGATCCGCTGGGCTATCCTGATATTGTGTCCCAGGCGCGCCTCTTGCCTTGGCTAGTGACAGTTGGGCCAAATTTTCCTCGTAACATACCTTTATGTTCGTTCACCAACTGGGCCAGCAACAAACCTTGCTCCTCAGTCCAGTTCGGCTTGCGAGTCCTTTTTTTTTCTTCTCCATTTTCTGTGTTTGTAGGATATTTGTTAACAAGCCTTTATAAATAGACCAGCCAGCAATCACAGACATTGATTAAAAACTGAGCCGTGTTACCCTCGTTAAGACCACACTGGACTTGTAACGTTGTGATTTCCACTTCATTAAGGACAGCCCCTTGAGATAGGCCATCTTGTTTTCAATGGGGTCCATATGGGAGTGAAAGTACAAAATATGCCAGCTAGGATATTAATATGAGCAAATAAGACACGAATCATTATTTGAACAGGGTGTAATGAGTTTAAGTTTTCACATATTTTAGATTCTAATGTTAGGCTATAACCCCTACAGCTTACTATTCATTTTCCAGATATTTTCTTGAATGTGAAATATTATTTACAATTACAGTCAGCATAAGATTAGAGTGTATAATTATGTTTATTGATTTGAGGGTACATCCTCTGCTCATTATCACCAAAAGCTCATTTCCATCAAACTTGTAGGATCAACCAATCACACAGAATTGTAACTCAAAACCTCAGCTTTATTGCTGGAGAAATTAAAACATGAACTGAACAAGGGTAGTGAACACGAAAATATTGACCACAGTATAAAACACACATCCGATGGTACGATGCGGCACTGAGCAAGGGCAAACACAGGGCTAATATACACAGGGAAGTAATCAGGGAATGGAAAACAGGAGGGAGACACAGCTGGGAGAGATTGGGGCTAACGAGTCAGGGGATCGAAGCTGGACACACTGACATAAAACACAATCCTTCAAAATAAAACAGGAAACAATACACACTAAACTAAGACACGGACTGGACAGAGAGAGACAGACTAGACACTGAACTAAACCAGCAAAAAACATGAGAACACAAAACCTAAGAACTAATCCCTAAACAAGAATAACTAAAACATAGATTAATAATCATCATCATCATCATCATAACCAACAAAAGCACCACAAGAGAATAAGAAAACAATCCATAATGCAAAAACACACCAAAACATAACAACTCAAAATACTGGCTCAAACTGACCCAGAACCGTGACAGGTAAGGAGATGTCATTTCAGGACTTAAACCAGACTCTAAGAAATTGCTGTGTCTAATTTTGCGATGCTGCGAGCAGGGCCGTTGCTAGCCATTTGGGTGCCCTAAGCACAAATGCTTTATGGTGCCCCCCCCCCCCCCCCCCCGCCACTGAAAAAAAAAAAACATTAATACTTTTGAATTTCTCAGTGGAATTTGTTTAATTAAATAACAGCAAACATGACAGTTAAACAAATAAATAAGGTTAAAGGAGGTTAAAAATACTGTTACAAATAAATACTGAAACAAAAATTGAACATTGGAACAAGAACAAAGAGCCTGGCAATAATGTGTAATTTTTTTTATAAAAAAATAATATATATAATATAATAGTATTATTATTAATATATTTACAAATAGTTTCACAATAGAATTTAAATAAGAAACTTAAATAAGAAAAATAAGAATTTGAACACAAAAGCCACATTCCTTAAGTAACTATGTTAAACATTTTTACAATTCGTTGTCAGAGTATGCCCTAGACTCTAGGGCATACTCTGACAACCAGAAAATGCAGGCGTGGTGTGCCTCTCTAGGGCCTAGAGAGGCACACGCCTGCATTTTCTGGTTGCAAAATCAGCTATAAGGTCATCATATGATAGTTTCTGAGCCACGTCACCATTGATGCTGATAACAGCCAGACCACTTAAACGTTCCTGCCCCATTGATGAACGCAGGTACGTTTTAATGAGTTTGAGCTTTGAAAAGCTTCGCTCAGCAGAGGCAACTGTGACAGGCAGGGTCAGTGCAATACGCAGAGCAATCCACAGATTGGGATATACCTCTTGAAGCTGATTGTCATGTAAAAATGACAGCATTTCCAAAGCAGACGTCTGTGGTGGCAGCTGAGGAAGGTTGATGATTTCCTGCATCATCTCAGGTCCATCAATGTCAGCTACTCCCTTATCTGTCAGTGTCTTCTGTACTTCAGTGCAGTGTTTTTTTAAATCCTCCTTGGACATCCCATTCACTTTGCTGAAATCAAGCAGCACTCCATATTTCTCCTTCACTTGATTCATGGTCTCAAACCTCTCCTGTAGGGAGATTAAAGCAGAGTCCACAACACAATTGAAAAATGTGACCTCAAGCTTTTTAAGGGCATCATGGAGGGGCTCATCAACAGCTTCATATGCAAACTGCCTTTTTGTGCTCCTGAGCCTTTTCTCCTTCAACTGTGGTTCTATGTTCAGGGCCTCACAGAGTTCTTTGGCAGCTGACACAGCCTCATCAAACCCAGACTGTCTGTATTTAGAGAGGTTACTTTTGGCAGTGTCAATGAGCCTGACAGCAACATCGAGCTGCATGGAGCTGGACTGTAGTAACTTGTTCACCTGGTTTGTGATTGTAAGAAGTTCACACCACACGATGGAGCAAATCAAAAATCGAAATGAGGCTACTTCCTCAGCAAGCACTTGAGCCTCCACCTTTGCGACTGCATCACTTACAGCTTCTCTGGCCTCCAGGAGAGCATCCCTCACTTCTTTTGTCTGACTCCGGACAGCAGTTACACTTTGAAGCCTGCTTTCCCATCTAACGTCACTCCAAGATTTAAGTGTCAATTTCACATGTTTTGTTAAAATGGCCCATCGCTGGGTGGCACTGGAAAAGAAATTGAACAACTTCTGCAAATACCCAAAGTAGCCAGTTGCATCTGGAGAGGACTTGGCAGCATCAGCTATGACCAGATTCATCGTGTGAGCTCCACAAGGCACAAACAATGCTCTCGGGTTTAATTGTAGCAGTCTGGCCTGAACACCTTGCTTCTTCCCCTTCATGTTGGCCCCATTGTCATAGGCCTGTCCTCGACAGTTTTCAAATGGAATGCCAAGCTCCTTCAACTTGTCAAGGACAACATTGGACAGGTTAAGGCCAGTTGTTTGCTCCACGTTTATATAGCCAAGAAAGTATTCTTTAATATCTGGTTGTGCTTGGAAACAAACAATGCGTACTATGACTGACATTTGTTCAGTGTGACTCACATCTGGAGTACAGTCAAGAATGATGGAGAAGTATTTTGCCAACTGGATTTGCTTCACAATGGCGCGGAATGTTTCTGAAGAGATAATCTGAATTAGTTCGTTCTGTGTCTCAGGGCTGAGGTAATGTGTGTGGGAACCTTCATCTTTTATGTTGGCCAAGTGATTTGCCATTACAAGGTCATATGTTGCCATAAGCTCTACTTCCTTCAAGAAGTTGCCATTGTCCGGCTCATAAAGACAGTCAGAAGAGCCCCTAAAAGACAAATTTCTGGAAGCCAGTGAGAGAGTTATTGAGAGTAATCGTTTGAGAATCTCTCGCCACTTTTTCCTTTCTGCCTCTAGTAAGGTCAACTCCTGTTGATCTATTGCCATGCTTTTCTTTAGCCGTGTGTCCAGTTCTCTCCACTTAAGCATGCACTGTATGTGGTCTTGGCTACACTCATGACCCCTCAAACGGATGTTGATGTTCGACCAGTCACTGAAGCCCTCTGTACTCAGCTTTATATCCTTCACACTGAAAAGCTTACATGCAAAGCAGAACACAGCATTGTTCTGCGGTGAGTACACTAACCAGCTCCGGTGAACCTTTTCTCCATTGGGAAGAATTTTGAACTTAAGGCTAGTGTGAAATGCTCTTCCATCAGGCCCCTTTGGAAAATTAAAATCAGAGCTGACATTAAAAGGACCTCTCCGCACAATTTCAACACGATCAGCATCTACAATGTGAGCTGGCCAAAGAGCAGGATCGGTTGAAGGGGGCACACATGTCTCCACAGTGTCACTTTCTGATAGTCTCTCAGTGACAGGACTCTCAGTGGTACTTGTGTATGGAACTGTACCTGAACTGGTGGTTGATGGTTCTTGTTCTTCTTGGCTAGGGATTGTTGCAGGGTCTACAATGGCTGGTGGTTGATGTCCAGGGATGGCACTACTACTGGATGGTTCATCCTGTCCTTGAGATCCTCCTTGAACATATTTAAGCATTGACCCTGCATACAAGAGAAAATATTCAGGGATTTTACAGAAATACAATTTTGAATCTACAGTAGGCCTACGAAAGATTGCATTATAAGACTAATAAATTAAGTAAGTCACTGGTACATTTAAAAATTACTAACTATATTTTACATGTATAGATTTTCATAATGGCAAATGGCAATATAAACATGCTGTACATAATTTGATATAAATGCGCAAGTAGGAAATCTATATTACTGGAAGATATAGGTTTCATATTACAGTTTCACCAACAGATGTCGCCCTTGATCTATGACCCTAAAGAAAGACGAGAACTATTTGTGTTCAGACGTCAATGGCATAAATAAGATATGCGTCTTTATAGATATCCTGAAATGCAGCAACATACAAAGTAATCTTGTCTAATCTGATAATAATACTTGACTGCATCACTGACCTATCCCAAAGTTAAGGTTAATCAGTAGCATGCATGACGTTAGCCAGCTAGCAACCTGAGGAGGGAAATGCTAGTCTCACGAATCACGATAACGTTAGCAATCGTGAGTCACGATTGCTAACGTTATCTGAAAACCGTCAATTGAGTGACCATGATGAGTTGCTTTTAGTAGTCCATTCTATATTCATATCCACAACGTAAACAAACTACCCAACATCAATCATTTGCAACATTTGTTAACACAGTATGAACACTGCTAACAGGAGCTATCACAGAGTTGACGGACATGAGCGTGCAAGCAAGGGCTACAATAATGAACTTTTTTTATTATTATTATTTAAACATTGCCTTACCGGCAAGCGACGCCTGAGTTTCATCACGCTTCCTCTTCTTCTTTCTTTTCTCCGCTCCCGACTCCTGTTGCCGTTTCGAGGCCATGTTCAAACAGGTGTTTACCAATTATAGAACAGACCACTGGGAGTGGGGGGGCACCAGGAGGAGACTGGAGACAGGGCACAAAGCAGATTCACCCCTTTTCTCGGGAAAATTGTTTTATGTTGCTTTTGTATTGTTTAACCATATTAATGCATATGATATTTATAGTATTAATATGGTTTACTTTTTTTTTTTACGACCCTGATTTTTTTGGTGCCCTACCGGCCATTTGGTGCCCTACGCAGTGTGCGTTATGTGCGTTTGCGGAGCTACGGCACTGGCTGCGAGTAACAAACTGGGTTCCGTCTGGAGGTTGAAGAGGAACTCTCCCTCGCCAGGCCGACAGCCGTCTGTGCCACAGTTTATCTCATCTCAGTTTATCTCATCTCAGTTTATCTCATGCAGCGCAGGGCTAAATTTAAAATTATTAGATATTTAAGACAATGTATATATTCTTCTATGACAAAAAATACAAGTGTTCATTTAAGCAAATAAACAGAGCCGTAAGAGATGTTTTTCAGAAATTGTTGTCTTTATTTTGATTTGCAACTAACAAATTTTTTAAAAATTTGTAGTTTTTGTCGTGCTCTCTATTATGTGAACCCCTCACCTAATTTGTTGTGTTTTTTAACAAATTAAACCCCAACAATCAAATGATCCCCTGTGAGCAAGCACTAGGCACAGTGGAAAGGAAAAACTCCCTTTAAACAGGAAGAAACCTTTGACAGAACCAGGCTCAGGAAGGGGCAGCCATCTGTCGCGACTGGTTGGGGGGTGAGAGGCAAAAGAAAAGAAAAATGAGAGCACAAGTTAGCTAAATGTTGCGCACGTTGTCTAACATGAACAACGTATGGTTTTCTGGACTGTGGATGAAAAGCAGTCCATCATTACTAGTCTTTAAAAGGGAACTAATCCATCACCAAGGTGGCAATATGGCTCAAGGAGGCCATAGACAGAGTTAAATAGGCAATCACTGTTAAGCATTGAAAAGCCCCAGTAAGCTGCAGGTATAATAAGGCCTACTGCGGCAACACCTAAACCTATTTTAAGTAGGCGTTTGGCACCATGACGCCATGAACCACTAGTCGGAGCCACGTCAGGAGATGGTTCTGAGACAGGACAATCAAGCTCTTCAGGTTGAAGACCAAGATTCTCCTGTGTCGGCACCACATCAGGAGGTGGTTCCAAGGCAGGAAAAAAAAGCTCCTCGGGTTCAGGAGCAAGATTCTCCAGCTGCAGAGGTTCACCAGTGATGTTGTGAACAGCAGCTAATATTTCTTCTTCCTCCTCCCTTCTCAGCTCATCCTGAAGATTATTAATTATTTCTCTTTTCATTTTAAGATGTTCATAAAGTTCATCTATGAGATCTTCGTTATGAACAATCTTGAAATTTTGCTTTTTGACTTTTTCTTTCAGCCAAAATATTTGCAGTGTCAGACTTTCTGTTGTCTTTTCTTGATACTCAAGATTTTGTAAACGTTTCTTGAGATTTGTGTTTGCTGTTTTTAATTTGTTTATCTCAGCAGCAATGCTGCTGTTCTCCTTAAGGAGATATTCTTCCTTTTCCTGAAAGTCACAGTGCATCATTTGAACGGTTTTAACCTGTTCCTGCAATTTAGCCTCCAGAGATTCCACCTGTGACTGTTTGTCATCCAGAGCCTGTCTCACCCGACGCTGAAGAGTACAGATTTCTTTTTTCAGCTCAACTATCTGTTCAGTCTTGTGATCTATTTCTCTATTCTGTTTTTCTATTATCTCTTCTTTTTTTGATATTTTATGGTGAGCTTCTCCCACTTGGTGCTCAAGTCTCACTAACGCTTCCTTGAGATGTGCGTTCTCTTTCTTCTGTTCATTTCTCTCCCTTTCAATCTGAGACAACTCAGCAACAATGTTGCTGTTCTGCTCAAGCAGAGATGCTTCCTTTTCCTGAAATTCATGGAGCATCATCCGAAAGGTTCTAACCTCTGCTTGCAAATTTTTATTCTCTGCAACAATTAGAGCTTGGATGTTATCTGACTGTTGAGTCACTTCTTCAAGCTCAACCATGCTTTCCCTAAAGTGGACATTCCTGTCATGCACATCTGTACTCATTTGTTCACGCTCATTTTTAAAGCGATAGTAATTCTTTTTGTAATATTTCTTTTCGCGCTTTAGGGTGCTTAACTCCAACTGGAGTTCTTGTATTTTCATTTGAAGGTCCCTAGGCTCCGATATTTCTCTCTCCACTAACCCACATAGTTCGATTGATTCCGCTGGAATCGCTCTGTCAGACTGTGAATTATTGACTATTTCTCGTGACATTTCTTTAAAAGCTTAATGCAACGTGTCGAAAGAAAAATACGTGTGCTTAATTATTTAACTTTAAAATAGTCCCTTTCTGAAAGGTTTCTGGTTTGCTAAACACAACTCGCTGTTTCTGAAAATGTTCCAAGTAAAACTGTGTTTGCAACGGTGAAGAGGGGCTATTTATAGACTTTCGTGGCTGCGAATTTGACGTCAGCGCTCTTTGAGCCTTTGATCCTTTGTTCGATCACAGGATCACAGGATCACATGACAGCTGTGCGTAATTCTGCGCATGCTCAGAGAATACACATTGAGATGCACGGTTTTGTTTTGTTTTGAATTTTTTTAAATACCCTGAAAACAGTGTTGCCAACTTAGCGATTTTGTCGCTATATTTAGAGAGTTTTCAAACCCCCCTTAGCGTCGTTTTTTTTTTTTTTCTAAAAAGCGACTAGCGACAAATCTGGCGACTTTTTCTGGTGTTATTGGAGGCTTATTTATGACGACTTTTGACGTGAAAGCGCTTGTTGCTCTTACTATCAACAAGCAGCGGGTGCTGCCGTGGGCACATCGCTCGTGCCAAAGCGCTCACAGGCGGAGGATAGTCCTCCTCCAGCCGCTAGCGGACCCAGCGGGCAGTGGCCTCGGGCAGCCCCTTCACAAACTGCTCGAGGAACACAAGGTTCAGCATACGCGCCTCCTACAGTGCGCCTCCTACTGCCATCTCTCTGACATCCTCCGGGGAGAGGCCCATGCGATCCACAACACCACCCAGCAGATGACCTCGAACACCCCCCGAGACGCTGGTGACAGGCTCAAAACCCCTGTCAGTGGCAAAAGCTGTGTCGCCCTCTCCTCCTCCGGCCAGCGACATGCCAGCACCGTGGCCTGAAAACCTGTGGATCCTCTCCCTCCGCCATCCAGTTGAGCATCACTGACAGCAGGGCAGGACGTGCTGGTGCTGCTTGGTGGTGCTTGTTCCCACAGAACAGCCAGCTGCTCGTCCTGGGCCGTCGCCTGCCATGCGGACATCGCCGCCAGTGCTGCATCATTTGGCCCAGCATCAGAAGCAGCTGGGCTGGCTGCTGGGCCGGCAGCTGAGCCGGCAGCTGACCGGCCGGTTCACTGGGGCCATCACATCCCAGCCCAGCTCGTGGAAACCCTACTCACAAATGTAGGCAGAGGTATACCTCTGCCCTGCTGCCAATCACACGCTTTGTCTCCTACTGTTGCCGTTCTTTGCTGTCAGGACTGGGTCGCCACGTCACATTGGCCAATTTGCTGGCTCTGGCACTACCAAAAGGAAGAGAGCATATTTCTCCAATATTGGTTCTTTTCATTGCCTCCCTGTTAAATCCAGAATATAATTTAAAATTCCTCTCCTCACACACACGGTCTTATGTTAAAGACCTTCAACCTAACAGAGCACTTTGCTCTTAGCCTGTCTGTTTTGCCTGCCTATTAAACTAAAATATAATTTAAAAAAACATAAAGTGACATTAAGAACATACCAGTCCGGGTGTGTTCAGTGTTCTGTCATTTCAATGTCTGTAAGATAATTTAAGCTTTACCTTTGTCCTATATAACACTTCTTTACATCTAGTGTGACTTATGAAAGAGAGTTCAAAGAAAAGAACAGAAGAAGCTACGAACTGTGGGTTTTTTTCTGACAACAGTAACTTAGTGATATGATTGGTCACATATTTTGAGACTTCATATGAAGAACTGTGAAACACCACAACAGCCACTATGAGTATGTGCTTTTTTTCAATTCCCTTTGTACTCTTTATCAAGTTACTTCACACGTCAGCCACCAATGGCACCTTGTAGACTTGTTAAACCGAAACTCTTTATTTGTTAAAATTGTTTCATGGTTACTATGACTGTGAAAGCAGTGAAGTGAAAGTATTATGATTTCAAAACTAGTTCTTAAACAGTTTAAACATCTCATCTCTTTGTTTTTGTTTTGTTTTGTTTTTAACTTTTGAAACTTAAATATAAGTTCTGATATGAAGATTGTGATCTCTTACCTCTGTATAGTATAGGGTTTATTGCTCATTGCTACTGAAAGTTTCTGTTACCTAGCAACCGCGCCATAAGCAGCTACAGCTGTGGTGGACAGCTCATGTTTGACATGTTCGATGGAAATAGAGCTTTATTTTATATCATTTGTTTGACTTTAAACAGAGAAAATTGTATTGTTTGATGCATCTGGGAGAACACCACAACCATGCACCGAGTCCCTTTAGCCAACAATTATGCTAAGTTTAGCTAGTAAACTGGTTTGCTAGTGTAGCTCTTGAAACGAGTCTCATTTCATTGTGATGTTACAAATGTAATAGGATTTACATTATTGAGATTTTACTATACAAAAAATTTTGAAACAAAAAATGTAGTTGTCTCAAATATTGTATTTCAGTTAAAATTCAAGGTATACATTTCTGTTTTGTATCATTTATACTTGTGTGACTGTCTGACAGAGAAATATTCATACACACTGTCTGAAAGCTTTAATTATATTTAAGGACAATATCCCATATCCCTAAAATAAACTAAAAAGATTTGATCCTTGTATGTTTCACATAAAACTGAAGACAAACTGATGAAGTAAATATTATTTTATTGGATGAGAAAACTGCAGTACAATTTACGTAAGATGTTGAAGATATCGGAGCACCAAACAGACTGATGTTTGGGTAAGAGGCTCAAACGGGACAGATGTGATACAGAAACATGACATCCTTATAAAATACTGACAAACTTTATTAATTTACAACCTTTCACAGGTCTTTGAACTTTTTATTTAAATAAACTTCATACTTTTCCCACTGAAACCAGCACAATCCCACTTTGATGAAAACAACAGTTTAACTAAATATATTCTGGATAAATCAAAGAATTATCAAACTTGTCCGTGGTTCACTTTTTTTTTTCTTTCTTTCTTTCTCTGTCAAATCCTGTCGTGCAGCATAAACATCAGTGGTTCCCTGTATGCAGCTGTTATAGTTTGGGTTGGAGATACTTCTGCAAATACAGGAAGCAAATTTTTAGAAACTGTTTTAAATGTTTTCACCAGTTCCTCAACTACAGAGAACAGCTGTCTATTCTCCCCTTGTTCTCCTCTGCATCTCTTAGCAGCTGCTGGCTCCCCTTTCTCCCCCTCTTCCTCACACACTGTTGAATCAGTCCTGGTGTATCCCCAGGGTCCCATCACCTCTCACCTTCTCAGTCTCTCCTCTCCAAATATCGATTAACTTGCAGAATGAAAACACAGTTTTCTAATAGAATCACATGGACACACTTTATGTATTCTAATCAGAGAAAAAAAAACTAAGGGGAAACGGGGCATACGATCCTGCAGAAATGTTGGAGGACTTCTCCATTTACTGTCTGTCTCAATATTAGCGGTTTATACAGGACGAGAGCTCTTTTAACTACAAACTTCAGCACAGCATGGTTGAGTCCGTGTTCTTACCACAGTTCACGGGCCAGACGTTTGGTGAACATCTGCTCGGTTTATGCTAAAACATTTAAGTACGCTTGGCTTCACACTGACAAAGAGACCCAGCTTTGGCAGAAAACTGAACTAACTAACTAAGACTAACTAACTAAGAGCTCATATGACCCAAAATTGCACTTCTTTATCTCATATTCATTGGGGTTAAATGTGTATTTAAACATCTTTACACCAAAAGAAAGGGCACTTTCACTGGTTTAGCCTACTAGATCAAAGTGAACTGTGCATGGCCCTAAATTGAGTTTGACATCGCTGAAGTAGGTTATACCATGGCTGGGAACTACAGCTGCACCTGATACTACATAAATAAAACTAGCAAAGTATTGTGAGAGTTAGTGTCTCACTAAACATGGAAGACGTTGTTAACAACTACTGCTGTGCTGCTGAATGTTTGCTAAGTATTCAAAACAAACTTAATACAACTCGTCCCCAAAAATGCAATTTTACTCAGTACTGCTGTTCCCAGACACGGAAAGCGTGAATGAACAGACGTGTCCAACTGATTGAAAAGTGACAGGATATGATGTATGAAGTTAGAAAGGGTTTAGAACTTGTGATTGATCATTTTTAGTGATTAAATTAACTGAAGGCGTTTTTAGGAAAACCTGATTATAATAAATTACAATAAAAGTAATTTAAACATTAAGTAATAAATGCACAAACAAGCTTTTCAATATAACTCTGAGGCAGGATCTTTCTATTTTTACTATACAAATGTAAGAATAACAGTTTGGGGATGTACAAAGGAAGAAAATGAAACATTATTTAGTGTCAGATCCATGATGCATACACATATTAATGAAGGAACTGTTAAAGTCAGTAAACCATATTGTGACATTCGGGCATTAATCTGACAGACTTTTTAGATCTTTCTGAGTTTTATCAATTACATTCATTTTGATGACATTTCAGTATGTTGGTAACAGATCTGTGTCATGGTTCTCGGTCATTTAACCCAGTGTTTTGAGTTTCTTGTGTTTTGGTGTCTATTATGTATCATGGTGTAGTTTAGGTTCATTTAGTAGTCTTGAGTTTATTCTATGTTTCAAGTTCTTGTATTCGCTGTTTTGTTCCTTGGCCATTAGGTTCCCCTTGTGTCTCTGTCATGTGTCGCTCTCTGTGTTTTCATGTTTTTGTGCAGGTGTGTCTTTTCTGTGTCCTCGGCCCCTCTCTTAAGTTAAAAAAAAATGTTTTGAGGTCCTTTCAGTGTTTTCAAAACTGTGTTGCAGTGAGTTTTTCAGATACACATCAAACACACACACAGAACAACAAAATATGTAAAATTACATACACTTCTCGCTCATTTTTTGAGAATTTCACCACTTTTAGTTTTTATGGAAACTAGCTTGTGTTATTCATGACATGACATCATTTAAAATAACTTTCTAAAGCCAGTAAATAGCTGCCACTTAAGTATAAATCTAAATCATACAAATCATTTTGTATTATACAAAAAAAAAAAAAAAAAAAGCAAAATCAGTTGCGCTGCTTTTTCATAATAAATGGGTAGGGGTGCAGTAAAAGTCACCAAGGCTCTGCACAGCATCAAACTTCCTCTGCCAATGACATAAATTTAAAAAAATGTGCGTTGGGGCTTCACGGTATGGATTTCTATAGCCATGCAACTCAATATGTATGTGGCCAAGAACTTTAGTGCATGTAGGGAATCTTAGCACAGTTAGGTCAGCTAGTGGGATGGCAGAGAGGGCAGCCCTTACATTATAGAAATAGTCACGTTATTTTTTTGCCTATGAGTTTCTAATCAAGCATAAACATTGACAGAAAATATATTAAGGGTAATGCATTCATGATTCACATATTGTGAAAACTGAGTGGACGGTTACGCAGTTTCCGTAGTGTAGTGGTTATCACGTTCGCCTAACACGCGAAAGGTCCCCGGTTCGAAACCGGGCGGAAACATGATTTTTTTTTTTTTTTTACTTCAAGATGGCGGCGCGAGCAGACGCAGCGGCCCGGCGCTCTCCGCAACTTAGCACTTTCTTTTTCTGTGTTATTGTGTAAATACTTACGCTGTTGTGTACTTCACACACATGGAGAAATGCCAAAGTGCCTTTCATTGTTTTTGTAACAATAACAATAAAGAGCTATTCTGTTCTATGTGATGTTACATTTTCCTGAGAACTGAGTGACTGTGATGACTCCTCCATGTGCTACATGCTATGTTGTCCTGCTAGTTGAGCCTGCTGTCTGTTCTCAGCCCTCCTCCTGTTTCACTGGCATATATCCATCACCAGAGGGCTCCACCGACCTGCCTGTTGACATCAGAGCAAACCCCTGTGTCTTGTGACCTGGCTGGAGCTGCAAAGCTGGACTCAGTCGTGGCCCAGGCAAGTTCAGAGGCAGTTGAGGAAAAGAGAGCAGGGAGCATGGTAAAGCACTGGAAGGATGAGGCGGAAACAGGAAGCGTGTAGATTCAATGGACTTATCAACATCCTCCATGCCCTCATCCTGACTCAGCTGCTCCTCTCCCCCACTGCTAACACCTGAATCCAAGCTGGGAAGCTCCGGGCTGTCAGCCTGCTGTTTCTCCACTCGCTCATAATCAGAACAAACCTGGATAGACTTGCCAAACACACCTCCGCTGCTTCCAAACAGCCTCTGAAAATCTGCCTTTTGTTCATTCCTTCCCTCCTTCTCTTCCTCAGCCTCAGGTTGTTCATCATGGCTATCAGTCATATTGATGCTATCTGCCTCCATGCTCTCTTCACTGACCTCTGCACAACTGCACATGCCTGAATCTAGACTCTGGAGCCTAAATCAATCATTGTCGAGCCTCTCAGTTTTCTCGTAGTCTGAAATCACCTGCACTGGCTCACTGTTACTGCTGCCTTTGAGCAGCAACATTAACGTCTCCTTTTCTTTCTCTCTCGCTTCAGTGCTGTCTTTACTTTATTTAGTTTACATATTCACCCTTCATTTAATTACTATTATTATTAATGTCTGCATTCAAATCTTTTGCATAAGACAGCCCCATTCCTTTACTGCAGCATCATTCAGTTACTGTTTGTTTGGAGGTCTTTCTTCTGTTTTGTCTTCACTTAATAAGAAGCATGCGTTGTGTGACTATAAAAATGTATTCTTTTATTCTTTTGATTCTTTTATTATGAACGTACTGTGGTGGAGAACAAACCCTCCTCGCAAAAAAAATAAATAAATAAATCATGTCACAGTTAAAAAACTTGGTAGAACTTTATAATAATATTACACTTTTAAGCATTATTGAGGTAATAAGTGTTGATGGGATTTATTATCTTTAAGGCTAACACTTGATGATTAGCAACACACATTTGTTTATCCTTTACTGCACACAATGTATTGAAGAATGGTCTGGATTCACTCTGATGCTGGCAGACAAACAGGGGGAAGATCCTTCACAGGAATGTGGATGGAGGTTGTGATAGCTACAAGACAACCCCCCTTCTTGAACTCTACAGGCCAGGCTGGAGAACGACAGGTGGTTGCCATGGTAATGGGAGTGTTGCCTGCGAAAGGGTCATCTCCATATAAGGCTGATATCCAGAGAGGTGCAGAAGAAGAAACGTGCACCAGTATCAGACCGAAGGCCACCCTCAACTGATTCCACCAATCATGTTAACATTCTGTTTCTGTGACCCACCATAAAAGTCTATACTATTTGGGTGTGCTGCTCTTTGTTCGTTTGGCTCTCCTGAGCGAGCAAAGAGATTCGGCAGCTGTTTTTTAACTTGAGCCTTCAAATGCTTAATACATTTAAGACAACGCGCTTTGAGCATGTTTGTCTTCTCTCTCTCAAAAATGAACCTAACAGTGTGTACTCCATGTTTTATATATAATTACTCCTCCTCAGTATGTCATTTTTAAATACACATATATTTATACATCTGTTACTACTACACCATGTACAGCTATCACTGATAGTAACTCACTGTTAGTATGAATTAAACACTTGCTAATACCTTACTATAACATTAATAATTCTTAACATTGTGACATTATTATTAAGTGCTACCAAAAACCTAAGTTTTATATACATCCCGTACATCTGTGATTTTAAATATCTGGGTACAGGTTGCAATGTGTGCTGTGAAAGTTTATAGCAATTACACATGGTAAGTTTTTTTCTTTCTTCTTGCTGGTGACTCCCATGATGCAGTGGGGCTCCAGTCACTCCAGGCTCCCTTGCGGTGCTGAAAAATAGACCGCACACGAACGCGTGCCTCATACCTCTCGCCTTGGATCAGCAAATGTGGCTTCAGCTCTGCCTTGCACTCCTGCCCACATTGAATGCCACGTGTTTTGCGCACAGCGGGATCCTGACAGACAGAAAGCAGTGCGGGGTTGAGAATAAATCTTGCTTGGATTCAGACAGCCACAGGGTTGTCATTTAAACGTGCACTTTTAAGATCACTTTACACTTAAACTTGTTCACATTGTGTCACAAAATCTAAACTTACACTCCATGACTGATCCTGCTTCTTCCACTGCACTTTACTTTTGTATGAACTGATCCTTTCATGTTCGGGGACTTGGGACAACCAGGAAACAGACGTGAAGTTGACTTTTGGCTCTGCAGGAGGATTCACCTTTACTGCAAGATCACACACACAGTTGTTTTAGGTCACCATGAATAGCTCGCACTGTAAATCACAAAGAGCCAGTATTTATACTGTAGATTACACTCACTGTGACAGAATGGCTTGAAGGAAGTGATTAAACTCTGCTTCATTTGGTTGCAGCTCGGATTAAGGGACAACTCATGGAAAGACAGAAACTGGAAAAAAAAAAGTTTAAATCAAATTTGAAGTTTGCCAAAGTCAAAGATTGGAGTCACAAATAGCCAATCAGACAACAGAGTTGGTATAAACAGAGAGCAGCTATAAAGAGAGAAGAGATGAAGCTTCTTTTAGACAGATAACGAGTACATGTATCATCACTCAGTACAAGACTAAAGCGGTGCAGTTTGAACTGTTCAACAGGCAAAAGTCTAGTAAAATAGAAATTAAAATATCAGAAGCGGAAAATGAGAAATAATAGATTCACTTAAAAGGATTTTTCTGTACTTTCAGATTTCATTGCAATTTCACTTTCATGCCATTAAAAAGAAGCTGGACAAAAGCTATAATTACCTTAAACTTCACTTCAAATACAGAACATGGAAAAGTCAAAGAGAATGATTCTGGCAAAAAACAATTTTTAAAGATCCCTGCTCACTGACCCCTCTCTCTTTCGTTACCTGTGGTATGTGCTTGATAAATTTGGCTAACCAGTTTTTAAAATTAATCCAACATCGATCACTACTTAGACTACAAACTGACATATAGGACATATGATTGTATATCTGGGGCTTGAAAACAATTTGATTTTTCCACACACTCACAGTGTATTCAATTTCAAAGATCAGGGAGCACTTCTTTAGAGCTGGTCTGGAGACATCAAAAGGCTTTAGGTGACAGGAAGCGCTGTAAGAACTGAAAAAAAAAAACAGTATTAATCTCTTTTTGGTGTACATGATAACAGGTGTGATTTATGTATTGTGAGTATTATGTGTTGAGGATTTCTCTTTGTGACCGAGGTCCTTACAGGCATCGAGATTTATAGTGAGCATGTATGGTGCATGCAGTGTCATCAGACACGTATTTGCTGTTCCACAAACATGTGATGTTTCTATTGTAGTCAGTGTAGCAAGTGAGATCTGTGAGAATTAAAACAGGAGAGATTAAATGAAAATGAGTAAATATGTTAAACAACAGATCTTAAAGTTTGTTATATGATATAAATCAAGAGGGGGGGAAAGAAGACGACTAACTCTTTGGAAGCCTGGGACACTCCGCACTTTTGCAGACCAGTAGCAGTAGCAGCAGAATAAACAGTGAAAGGGTTTTCTTGTTTCTCTCCATTCTTCAGGTAGTCAGTTTTCCTACTTGGAGACTGCTGGGATGGTTTGTTTCCAAAGTTTAGTCACTCAAAGAGTTGAAGGATTGTACTCACTTCAGTACTGAGTGCTCCTTGATTCTCCTGCACAGATTCATGTGTACATGAATAAAGTAAAAAATCATGGGGCTGATAAGATACAGATGATTCTGATTCCTCACTCTTTTTTGTGCATGCAGTCACACACAAACACATATAGAAATACATTAATACGAATACAACAAGAATAAGTTCTATAAACAGGTGATAAAACAGAAAATCCTGCCTCATTTTGTCCTCTGTGCTTCCACTTACACAGACTAAGAAAACAGTCAACGACTTCAGTCAGTGACTTACCTGCTGGTTGACCTGCGACTGATCTGCTCTCAACTGCTGATTTGATTCCACCTGATATACCGTCAAAGAGCATCATGTGACGTCTTTGCGTATCACCTGAACCACCCCGAAAACCCCCCAAAAACAAACAACAACAAAAAAAGCAAAGTCACTGTAAACGTCACTGCCAGAAGTCGAGACGAGCTCTTGAATACACAAAACTCTTCTGACGAACATGAACTCCTGAAAGTTGATCTTCCTTTCTAAATGTTTAACATTAAGGTTTTACTTTCCTCTAATCCAATTATTCAGCTGATTAATAAGGTTGTATTTAATAGTATACCTTTAAACATACAGTTTGGTGGAAACCACTTCCTCCTGGGTTTTTCCTTCAGTTTTATTTGTGTTTATTCATTCTTTTTCTTCTTTGACTTAAGTACAGACTCATTTCCTCCAGGATGTAGCATTGGAGCGTGCGCAGCAAAAACACACAAAAACACAGCGTGTTATCTATATTAATGCATTAGCAGTAGCTGCATTTGCATGTGAACCACACTGACATTTAAACTGTATTAAAAACAGGATGAAAAATTAAATGTTTGTTCAGATTTAGTGTTTTGCATCCATGTGCAAGCTAACCTAGAAAAGTTCACGCAAGCTTTTCTTTTTATCGTGATCAGTACAAACATGTTAAGTTTAAATGGACCATGCTGAAGTTTTAGGTTCTCTATGTGTTTAGATTCTCATTCGCATTATATAATCACATGTGGTATTCGGACTTTATCTCAAACATATGGCCAGAGTCTGGAAATGATCTTTGGCTAAAATTTATTTCACAATTTAAAGCAGTTGATTTTAACAATAACTTGTTCTACCAGATCTATAAATGCCGAACTGCAGTAACAATACAGTTTTTTTTAATTGGTATAGTACTATTTCCACTACTAAAGTGTGCATTTTCAAATCTCTCAGTACAAAACTCACATTTGATCACATTTGTAACACCACTAGTCATCCTTTCAAATCTGATGTCATGAGTGCAGTTTAAAGACTTTTTTTGTCTCGGTCTCGGTCTTGGTCTCGTCTCAACTTGGTCTTGGTCTTGTCTTGGTCTCGGATTAGGCGGTCTTGACTACAAGTCTACTGCATGTCTTTCAATTTGTTTAATACTGTCTATGTGTAAAATCAACATGATAAACTTGCTTGTTAGCATGCTGACACATTTCAAACTGCAACCCCCAAAAAAGCTGTTGTGTGCATGGACGCCTTTTGTTTATTTGACAAAACTATCCACATGTCCTTTTAGAAACCCTTTAACTCTGGCGTCCTTTTAAAGTGCACCTTTCCGAGTTAGCATTTTTATTAAAAAGACAGCATTAGGTATCTTACTGGGACTAGTTTTTATATCTAAATATATTTCTGTCTACTTGGACCTTTTAGGTGATCTTTAGTGCAGAATATATTACAATTACAATATAACTGTGAAAAGTCTTGTTCACAATTATATTGTGGAAAATACAGTGAGAACTCTTGCATAAACACAATAGGTGAGCTTTAACTTGTTATGATTTTATGAATTAAATACAGAAAAAAGAAAGCCTTTTCCATTCATCACATGCACGTAACCAGCCACTTCTAATCTCGCTTCAGAGTAGACTTTATCACTTTCTCCATCACACTGCAACACCATCTTTCTTCACCGCAGGTTCATTCATTCATAGCAACTAAAAAATGTGTTTGATCTCTCTTAGAAAAGACCAAGTAAACCAAGTAAAAATTGAACTTACCGTTCCAGAGTTGTTCAGCGTGCTGTCATTTCCATGTCTGTAGGGTTATTCAGGCCGTGTACCCTAAACATTTCTTTGACTAAAGTTTTGCCGTCTTGCCTCTAGTGACGTATTGGAAAATTTTCTGAGAAAAGAAGAGGCTGCGGTGCTGTGGTTTCCCTTGGGGTTGTAACTCCTTGACATTCAATCAGCGTGTCAAGAAATGTGAAACATGGTGAAAACCCCTTTTTCTATGTTCGCATAAACACTTTCTGTTCCCTTTGCACTGAGTTTCTATTATTTGTTACAAATACTATGACTTGGTAAGAAGTAAAAGTAATATGCTAGTGCAGAAACTATAATTTCATGCCTCTGTTTTGTTTGCTTTGCTAACTGAAATTCAGAGTCAACTCTTTTTAGGGCCAGGTTAAATGATTAGTTGGGAAATGTGCTTTCTTACTGAGAGTTTGATGGAAAGTTCGATATCTCATATGTTTACATAAGAAATATGAAGGTTAGCTTAGCAAGTGAGAAAGGCTGAGAATGGGGGAAACAGCTGGCTTACTAAATAAGCTTATTGGTTAATTGTGAAAACCTCTATTTGTCATCCTACCTGGTTTTTCTGTGGGTAAAAAGCAGTGTTGGTGTTACTGTAATGCATTTACCCGTTACTGAGTAATACAACACATCACTGTCCTAAATTTAGTTTTGTTCTCGTGTGCATGCACTCACACGGCAATCATCCCTCTGCAGTTTCCTGGAGGCACGATATAAGTGGCAGAACAGTCTATACTACAAAAAAGTGACTGTGCCCAGTTAATACACAACTATCCACTGCTGGTGAAATGCTATCAGTTTGGGAAAGGACTTGAAATTAGAGGTGCTGAAGTGTGCACGTGTGCTAGAGTGTCTTACTTTTTTTTAATATGCCACCGTTGCAAGTACCACATCCAGCTGCACACAGCAGATGAAAATAGACAGCCTAAATCTGACCGAACTGGGCCTCACAGGTGAGAAAGTGTTAAAGACAATATTTTAACGCAGACACCAAAACAAATATTAATCACGTGCTGTGACACGTCAGGCACACACAAGCAGATCACCAAAAAGTAGGCCAGTCTCACGATTAGGGGGGCTTTTAAGCCACAGCACACAGGATATACAAGAAGCCAACTTGTGCATAACTTACTAGAACCTGGCCAGACACGTATAAAAGGTTTAGGCAATACATTTTGTTCATGAGGGGTTGAATAAAACCTTTAACCCCTCCAAAAATGATTTTCAACATGAGCTATACCTCTCATGTACTCATTTTCAATTCTGTCCATCCTGGTCACTCTTAGTAAAACATCTTGGTATTTTCAACTCTGCCACCTCCACGTCAGCCTCCTGCCTTTTTGTCAGTGCCACCGTCTCCAAACCATACATCATAGCAGGTTTCACCACCACACTGGAAATCTTTCCATTCACTCTTGTCACACATCAACCTTGACCCTCATCTCCACCCGCTGCACTCTCTTCTTCACCTCTGTTGTCTACTATACGAGGCTTTGGATGGTTGACCCCACCTTCACCACCTGTGCTAGTTGCATGTTTACCGTTCCACCTGTATCCCTCTCATTCTCACTCATGTATTCTATCTTCTACTGACTTTCATTCCTCTATTCTCCAGTGCAAACCTCCACATGTCCAGGCTCTCTGCTACCTTCTCGCCACTGCAAAATATCATCTGTAAGCATCGTTAGTCCACGTAGACCCTTGCCTGACTTCACCTGTCAGGCTGTCCATCACCATCAAAAACAGGAAAGGACTCAAAGTCAAACCCTGATGTAATCCCATCCCCACCTTGAACTTATCTGTCACTTCTACCACACACCTAACCCACTGTCTCGCTGGCGTCCTGCACATATTCAACTCTGTATATTTTATATATTTTATTATTATTATTATTATTTTATTTTTTTTTTTACTATTTAATTTGTAAAAATGTGTATACACACACACACACACACACACACACACACACACGTAGGAAAATATTTAGTATACACATCCAGAAATGCATACACTATTATATATTGTACATATATTTATTAGTTTCAGGTTGGCCATTCTTGTATTTTGCTCGTTTGTGTTGTTGTGTTTGCACATCTCTGTTGCTTGTGGGGCTCGCACACAAGAATTTCACTCGCATGTGCTGTGCCAGTGTGCCTGCACATGTGATGTGACAATAAAAGTGATTTGATTTTGATTTGATTTGATGTCTTGCGCCACACTCACATGCACTTCTGATTTCCTAACACACTACCTCAGGCGCCCTATCATATGTTTTCTCTGGATCCATGAAGACACTGCAACCCCTTTTTGATGTTCCAGCAACACTTTTTAAAAAAAAAAAAATTTGGGGCCTTTTTCTGGCTTTATTAGATGGAGACAGTGAAGACTGACAGGAACGCAAAAAGAGACAGAGGGGGAGACGTGCAGCACATGGTCGCCTGCTCATCCAACTATGCTAAACCAGTGCCCACCCAGCAACACTCTTAAAGCAAACATTACACCTGAAGTGCTCTTTCACAGCATGAAGCCATACCGCTACAGCTTTTCACATCATCTTTGTTCTTGGAAAGTAATGAAGAAGATGTGTACTTCTTCTCCATTACTCATGGGTCCTCTCAATCTCCAGGATTGTGTTAAACAATCTAGTTAAAAAGTCCACTGCCCTCTCTCCTAGAAACATCCAAACCTCCACTGTATGTCATCTGGATTAACTGCCTTTCCACTCTTCTAGAGCTGCCTCACTTCCTTGCTACTAATCCTCTGCACTTCCTCATTGGCTAACTATCCACTTTCCGTCCCCCTCTGGCTCTCGTTTTTTACATTCATTAGCTTCTTAAAGTATTCCTTTAATCTTCTCAGCACACTCTTCACTTCTTAGCACATTGCATATATTATAACTAATATTATAGTCGTATATATTATAATATTATACTAATATTTTGTACTGTTGTGACATCTTGTGGCGGGTATTAGCTGATTGCTCATTGCACCTTTTGTAACTACTGTTGACTGCTATGTAATGTCATTTGTCCATGATGCTTGACATTTTAAGGAAAAAAATACGATTATGTTGTATTTTTACTTTCTAAATCATGCATTTCTGAGACGGATGAAAAAAGGAACAGTTTGTAAAGTGTTTTTACAACTTTATCTTTTATATTATTTTTCTGTCTGTGATGTCTGCCTTTGCACTGCTGCGAACAGAACATTAGATCTCTCTAAGCATCAATAGCATGCTAAAAACAGCTAACAGCAAGAGACCAACCAGAGATGGAAATATCTCAAGACTCTAGTTTCAAAAAAGCCTTGAACTCTAAAGAAAAAAAGACCTGAGGAAACACTTTCCTGATGGGTCTTAATGACAAGTTCCAACATTTATTTAAAACGTGATTTATATAAGTTATGGTGCCCATTAGACTCATAAAGGACATTAAAGCCAAGTTAAGATCACCAACTGTACATTAATAGTTATGTATAGACAAATAAATGATCGTAATATGAATTTAATTATGTAACTAACCAAAAGATACTTAATAAATGTCAAAATGTTGGAGATGTTCTTGAAGAAAAACCTTCATTTACTGTTTGACGAGTAAATGCTTCACTGTTCCACAAGTTTTTTAACAATGTCAGTTTCAATTCTGTTCAATGTTATTTACATAGTACCAAATCAAAATAACAGTTCCCTCACAGCACTTTTTATTGTGATGTAAGGCCACTATAATGATAGAGCGAAGCCCCCAACAATAACATGACCCCCAAATAGCAAGCACTTGTCGACAGTGAGAAGGAAAAGCTCCCTTTTAACAGGAGGAAACCTCCAGCAGAACCAGATTCAGGGCGAGGCAGCCATCTGCTGCGACCGTTTGGGTGAGATTTACGACAACACTTTAACAAGAATTATTTAAGAATTAAAGCCATTTTTTATACAAAGTAACACATTTTTCAAGTGGATACAATCCTGAGACAACTCTGTGTGTAGATGCAGGTGCTCAGCAAAGCTGCTCAGAGAAACTAATTAAAAATACTCATGATTAAATGTTCAGACTATTTCACCTGAGCTCCTATTATACAACAGTGCTGAATGCCAAGGTTTAAAACTCTAGTGTAGTGCTGCCCTCGAGTGGAAGCTTTAGAAACACAAACTCAAATGGCATTTAATGTTGGTTATTATAAAGTGGAAAGGGATAAATATTAACTTCACAAAGATAACTTCACATCAAAGCCCTGAAAATATAATCAGTGTTAAAACAAGCGAGCTTTTTCTTATTGTTAGTATTTTTATTTGTTTTTAGTCTAACTAGAATTTATGTTGTGTTCTGAAATAAAATAAAATTAAACTTAAAATGTAAAAACCCCCAATTATTTATGACATAAAAAACAAACCAAGAGATTATCTTGGGACTTCACTGCTGTTCTAAGTTATCACCAACAACTTTCCCAAAGGAGCTCATGTTCACAGCAAGATAACAGAAATCTTTTATCAGAGCACCACACTCACCAGTTAAGAGCCAGGACAGGGTGACTACTCCCACACTGCAACAGCACAAATAATGAACATGTCCTCTCGGTGACACATGTACAACTATACTGCTCAGAAAAAGCAAAAGGCTTTTTTAATGCGAAAGAGGAAGAGAGGACATTTGAGTCTCACTTCCTTGTCACAGGTCAGCTTTAACATTTCAACTTATGTACAGCAACCCCTTTGCTATGCAGTGGAAAAATGCCTTACGTGTAATACGTGTGACTATCACTAAGTACGTCACAGCAAAGTGGGTTTTGATGCCACCTTTTTGTTTCCTTTAGTGCAAGTCTATTTTATATCTGTTCATGCTGAACTTTACTCAAGAAATGATTATTGTATATGGCAAAAGTGATTTACTTGTTATATTAAAAGCAATATTTTTAGCATCAACATTGCATCACTGAAATCATTTTAAGCCACCACAGAAAAAGAGTCTTCTAAAATGCTGTACAGTAATTGGCAATGTGTAACATGACATGAGACAGTAGCAATCATGATGATATATTAATTTATTTTTTCTTTAGACACAAACTTCTCAGGATATCTGACTTTGGAAGCGGAAAACCCCCCAAAAACAAACAGAAAAACATCACTATCCTTAGGCTCTAATCAGTCAACAAGTCAAAAGTCCATCGTTTAAACTGCATTATTGTAAGAACCTAACAAAGGAGACTCTGCTCTTTGTCTATTTTCAGTCCTTTTTAATCAGTTACTGCGTCGATAAACATGTTCATATTTATTTTACCAAAGATTACACAAGATTACAAAGTGTAGGTGTCTTTGAGTCCATGAGCTGCCAACAGGTGGAGACTTGAGGTGGTGGGACGGGGTTAAGAAGTTCAGTTTAGTGTCCACATATTGTTGACTTTAATCACAAATCATCTATCAGTATATAAAAGATGAACAAAAAAAAAAATCCCCAGTGGTGTATTATTAATACAGGAGCTTTTTGGACATTCTGGGAAATTTTGCTATCGTGCTGCTGGCTGTGGCTTCACAGGAGGAAGTCATACAAATCCCAAATGACCAAACTTCAATAGCAACAACAGCACAAGTGATCCAGCCTAAAACCATCGGTCACAGGTCCTTCCTGTTATCACAAATGTTTCCCTCTCCCATCTGATATGACGTGCTCGGGCACGGCGCGGGTGTACCACTCCGACCATCCACCGTCATACACCGACACCCCCGGGTGCCCGCACTCGTGGGCCGCCAGTGCCACGTGGCACGCGGTCACTGCAGAGCCGCATAAGACACAAAGCGGGCAGTCGAGATCCACACCAGCACGGGCAAACAGAGCCTGGAGTTGTTCCTTTGGCAGGAAGTGGCCAGAAGGTGACAGGAAGGCGTGGAAAGGAATGCTGATGGAGCCAGGGATGTGGCCCGGCTCTGTGTCTGTCAATCAGAAAGAGCAGATACATTCAGAATATGATTAAATAATCTGAAATAGCAAATGTGTACTCTTAATTAATTAAGAAATGGGCAGTTACACAGAAACATGCAATTAAAAAGACCTTTAGAGATCTTGATTAGCCTTGGTGAGGCTTTTAAGTCATGCTAACCCTGTGTTGATCCCTTCTGTTTTTCTCAGTCTGGATTATGTTCTACACTTTGAATGTGGACTACAGTAAAATTCTTGAGCTGTTGCTCTGTATTCTAAATATTTTGCAGGGAAAATGGAAAATATGTGCAGCAATTTATTGAAACACATACAAAGATACATGGAAATACAGTATATGAGGCAAAAACAGTTTGTCATTATTTGGTTAGACAACCTTTATTCTTCAACACAGCCCAAACTCTCTTAGACAAGCTTTCTTGTCATTTCTTTAAGTAACAAGTAGTAACTATGACATCACCCATTGACTAGTAAGTGAAGTCTCGCTGTGACGCATTTTCATCATTGTGACTGTGGTGTTTTAAAACCACATGTGGCAAGCAACTGTGAAACCAATGACACTGCACAATCACTGGGTAAAGGCTTACTATTGAAGTTGTGCCAGCCATTAAAAAGAATTCATGTTTACGGCACTTCTGTTTTGGCTTTACTTTTTAGACCTTTCTAGCTACACCCCTCCTTGATGTAGTCTCTAATCCTGGAGTGACCTTTTACATCACAAATAATTTTACCACACATGTTTAGTGCCATTAGTAAAACTGTTATGATCCCCATTTCTGAATAACTTGTTATACAGTACACATGATTACCCGTTACTGAGTAATACAACACATCACTGTCCTAAATTTAGTTTTGTTCTCGTGTGCATGCACTCACACGGCAATCATCCCTCTGCAGTTTCCTGGAGGCACGATATAAGTGGCAGAACAGTCTATACTACAAAAAAGTGACTGTGCCCAGTTAATACACAACTATCCACTGCTGGTGAAATGCTATCAGTTTGGGAAAGGACTTGAAATTAGAGGTGCTGAAGTGTGCACGTGTGCTAGAGTGTCTTACTTTTTTTTAATATGCCACCGTTGCAAGTATCACATCCAGCTGCACACAGCAGATGAAAATAGACAGCCTAAATCTGACCGAACTGGGCCTCACAGGTGAGAAAGTGTTAAAGACAATATTTTAACGCAGACACCAAAACAAATATTAATCACATGCTGTGACACGTCAGGCACACACAAGCAGATCACCAAAAAGTAGGCCAGTCTCACGATTAGGGGGGCTTTTAAGCCACAGCACACAGGATATACAAGAAGCCAACTTGTGCATAACTTACTAGAACCTGGCCAGACATGTATAAAAGGTTTAGGCAATACATTTTGTTCATGAGGGGTTGAATATCCTGAAACCCTTAACCCCTCCAAAAATGATTTTCAACATGAGCTATACCTCTCATGTACTCATTTTCAATTCTGTCCATCCTGGTCACTCTTAGTAAAACATCTTGGTATTTTCAACTCTGCCACCTCCACGTCAGCCTCCTGCCTTTTTGTCAGTGCCACCGTCTCCAAACCATACATCATAGCAGGTTTCACCACCACACTGGAAATCTTTCCATTCACTCTTGTCACACATCAACCTTGACCCTCATCTCCACCCGCTGCACTCTCTTCTTCACCTCTGTTGTCTACTATATGAGGCTTTGGATGGTTGACCCCACCTTCACCACCTGTGCTAGTTGCATGTTTACCGTTCCACCTGTATCCCTCTCATTCTCACTCATGTATTCTATCTTCTACTGACTTTCATTCCTCTATTCTCCAGTGCAAACCTCCACATGTCCAGGCTCTCTGCTACCTTCTCGCCACTGCAAAATATCATCTGTAAGCATCGTTAGTCCACGTAGACCCTTGCCTGACTTCACCTGTCAGGCTGTCCATCACCATCAAAAACAGGAAAGGACTCAAAGTCAAACCCTGATGTAATCCCATACCCACCTTGAACTTATCTGTCACTTCTACCACACACCTAACCCACTGTCTCGCTGGCGTCCTGCACATATTCAACTCTGTATATTTTATATATTTTATTATTATTATTATTATTATTATTATTTTTTTTTTTTACTATTTAATTTGTAAAAATGTGTATACACACACACACACACACACACACACACACACACACACACACACACACACACACACACACACGTAGGAAAATATTTAGTATACACATCCAGAAATGCATACACTATTATATATTGTACATATATTTATTAGTTTCAGGTTGGCCATTCTTGTATTTTGCTCGTTTGTGTTGTTGTGTTTGCACATCTCTGTTGCTTGTGGGGCTCGCACACAAGAATTTCACTCGCATGTGCTGTGCCAGTGTGCCTGCACATGTGATGTGACAATAAAAGTGATTTGATTTTGATTTGATTTGATGTCTTGCGCCACACTCACATGCACTTCTGATTTCCTAACACACTACCTCAGGCGCCCTATCATATGTTTTCTCTGGATCCATGAAGACACTGCAACCCCTTTTTGATGTTCCAGCAACACTTTTTAAAAAAAAAAAAATTTGGGGCCTTTTTCTGGCTTTATTAGATGGAGACAGTGAAGACTGACAGGAACGCAAAAAGAGACAGAGGGGGAGACGTGCAGCACATGGTCGCCTGCTCATCCAACTATGCTAAACCAGTGCCCACCCAGCAACACTCTTAAAGCAAACATTACACCTGAAGTGCTCTGAGTGCTGCATCTAAACGTTTAACCATTCACTTTGTCTGCTACTGTGGTACAGCAGTGTGTGTGTGTGTGTGTGTGTGTGTGTGTGTGTGTGTGTGTGTGTGTGTGTGTGTGTGTGTGTGTGTGTGTGTGTGTGTGTGGTTCATTGACTATAGCTAAAATGTGGGCTAAGTACGGCCTGTCTGCCTGACCTCTTTTCATGTTTGTGTTGTTCAGTCATCCAAGCCCAGCCTGCTGGTTTGCACAGAGCAAACTCCATAAAACTATGTACAAGGAACTAGCAAACCATTATCTTGCCCCCCCCCATTGCATACCCGTGTCACCCTGACGTCACTGTCAGAGTCAAACTGTAATTGTGTTTTATAAGATACTAATTATTGTCCATGTTTGTTCATTAATTATCCCATCACTAGTAAAGAGAGGAGTATCAGGGGTCAATAACATAAAATATCATGAGCCATGATATCCTCCCCAATAATAACTTATTGTGACACGTTTGTGTGTCTATCCACCTCCACTGCCATCAGTTTGAAGTCTGAAGTGTACAACTGCCAGAAAAACAAATCTGCACAGACAACAGGAAGACATTTGGAGAATTTCAAACTGGTAATTGATACCCGCCTCCAGGTGCAATCCTCGAACCAGTTTTTGATCAGTCATTCTTAAACACTCTTAAACAAGTTGACTGGTTCAATCATTCTGTTTATCTTAAAAACAGGCACAATAAGATCATCAATGTTGTCTATACAGGATGAGAGCTCTTTTAACTACAAACTTCAGCACAGCATGGTTGAGTCCGTGTTCTCACCACAGTTCACGGGCCAGACGTTTGGTGAACATCTGCTCGGTTTATGCTAAAACATTTAAGTACGCTTGGCTTCACACTGACAAAGAGACAGAGCTTTGGCAGAAAACTGAACTAACTAACTAACCAGAGCTCATATGACCCAAAATTGCACTTCTTTATCTCATATTCATTGGGGTTAAATGTGTATTTAAACATCTTTACACCAAAAGAAAGGGCACTTTCACTGGTTTAGCCCACTAGATCAAAGTGAACTGTGCATGGCCCGAAATTGAGTTTGACATCGCTGAAGGAGGTTATACCATGGCTGGGAACTACAGCTGCACCTGATACTACATAAATAAAACTAGCAAAGTATTGTGGGAGTTAGTGTCTCATTAAACATGGAAGGCATTGTTAACAACTACTGCTGTGCTGCTGAATGTTTGCTAAGTAATCAAAACAAACTTAATACAACTCGTCCCCAAAAATGCTGTCACAGGCTGGGTCTCCGACCCAGCACTCTGAGTTTTCTTTGTATTTTTTGATATGTTATTAGTTTGTTATTTCCTATTTTGCCTTTAGTTTAGGCAGTTATTGGTTATTGTTCCTGGGTTTTCTATGTTTTGGGGTTTGGTATTTATTCATCACGTGTTGGGTCTGTTGTGTTGTCATGTTTAGTTGTTAGTATTTCCTGTTTTATTTTGACAATGTCATGTGTTCTTTGTTCATTGTATTTAGCTTTCTCTCCTGGTCCTGTCATTAGGTTTATGTCTGTCAGCTGTTTTCCCCCATGTGTCGCCACTTCCCCTGATCACCTCATGTCTGTATTTAAGCCTTTTGTTTTCTCCATGCCATTGTCGGTTCGTCTGTTTACATCACCGCAGTCATGGTTATAGTTTTCGTCTGTTTAATCTCACCTCAGTCATAGTTATAGTTTTTTTTGGTCTTAGTACCTTTAGTGTTTTGTTTCTTAGTGTCTTGCCAGTTTAGTGTTTTTTGTTTCTTAGTGTTTTTGCCAGCTTGTTTTGGTCTCTTGGTTTATTTCCTGCCGGCATCACAATAAAGCTTCACCTTCTGTTAAAACCTTACTACTCCTCATCGTCATCTGCTTTTGGGTCCTCTTTCCACACACACACCGGCGCACCCCGCCGTGACAAATGCAATTTTACTCAGTACTGCTGTTCCCAGACACGGAAAGCGTGAATGAACAGACGTGTCCAACTGATTGAAAAGTGACAGGATATGATGTATGTATGCTGATGAAGTTAGAAAGGGTTTAGAACTTGTGATTGATCATTTTTAGTGATTAAATCAACTGAAGGCGTTTTTAGGAAAACCTGATTATAATAAATTACAATAAAAGTAATTTAAACATTAAGTAATAAATGCACAAACAAGCTTTTCAATATAACTCTGAGGCAGGATCTTTCTATTTTTACAATACAAATGTAAGAATAACAGTTTGGGGATGTACAAAGGAAGAAAATGAAACATTATTTAGTGTCAGATCCATGATGCATACACATATTAATGAAGGAACTGTTAATGTCAGTAAACCATATTGTGACTGTGGCGTGGGTGTGGTCCTTGGCCAGCTGCAGAGGAGGGGTGAGCTCCCGGGGCGGCGCAGGGGCCGAACGGAAGCGTCACGAATTGGTACAACCCATACGGAGTGGAGAAGGAGTGCCTGGCAATCCGGTGGGCGGTCGACTCCCTTCGCTACTACCTCCTGGGCCGCCCGTTCACCCTCTGCTCGGACCACGCCCCACTGCAGTGGCTCCACCGCATGAAGGATGCCAACGCCCGGATCACTCGGTGGTATCTGGCCATGCAGCCCTTTAAGTTCAAGGTGATCCATAGGCCGGGCGCGCAGATGGTCGTGGCCGATTTCCTCTCTCGCTCGCGGGGGGGGGAGTAGGTTCGGCCGGATGGGCCCCGGCCTCAGTCGGGCGGTGGGGATGTGTGGCGTGGGTGTGGTCCTTGGCCAGCTGCAGAGGAGGGGACAGGTGTGCTGGGATCTGACAGTGATTGTGTCTCTTTATATGTTGGCAGTGACAGACGGAGAGGAGACGGACGTGACAGCAGAGAAAGAGAGCGCGGGAGTATATGTGTCCACGTACAACCCCGAGTTTAATAAAAAGTTCTGCATTGTCAAAGTCGCTCCGGCTGGTATTTCTTGGGTCCACCGTTACAGTGACATTCAGGCATTAATCTGACAGACTTTTTAGATCTTTCTGAGTTTTATTAATTACATTCATTTTGATGACATTTCAGTATGTTGGTAACAGATCTGTGTCATGGTTCTCGGTCATTTGACCCAGTGTTTTGAGTTTCTTGTGTTTTGGTGTCTATTATGTATCATGGTGTAGTTTAGGTTCATTTAGTAGTCTTGAGTTTATTCTATGTTTCAAATTCTTGTATTCGCTGTTTTGTTCCTTGGCCATTAGGTTCCCCTTGTGTCTCTGTCATGTGTCGCTCTCTGTGTTTTCATGTTTATGTGCAGGTGTGTCTTGTTTCCCTTTTCTGCGTCCTCGCTCCCTCTCTTCTCCTCTCTCTCGTGTCCTCTCACTCCCTCTCTCGTCTACCTTTCCTCCACTCCTGTGTCAAGCTCGTGTCTCGGTCCACGTCTCACAGTTTCCTGTTTTATTTGGACAGTCTTGCATTCCATGCTCAGTGTTTCTTGTTGTGTCTAATTTGTCTCAGCTGTGTTTCCCGTTCCTTCATCATTCCTTGTGTATTCTAACCCTCTGTTTCCCTTTGTCTGTTGTTGTAATCTCCCTCATTCCCTGCTGTTTGGTTTCTCTGTTTGGTTCTCCATTCCTCCCTGTATCACACAGCTATTCATGACAATCTGTCACTGCAAGTTAAAAAAAAACATCACTCTGTGTGTTGTGGCTGAAAGTTGTGGCTGAAAGTCACTCACTATGAAAACCAGTCGGGCTGCCTGTAACAACCAGTACAAGGAGCATATTTGGATGTGTCTTGTATCACAATTCTCCATGTCCACACCTTTTGATCACAAAGTTGGCATAGCTCCACTTTGGTAGATACCAACAGGTTTTTAACACCAAAGGGTTTTTTATACTGGCACAGTTATTAATCTGGGCGTATTTAGTTAAAGAAAATACTGATATTTAATTCTATTTATTTATTTATTGTTAGTTAATAGTTTTTTGTTATTGTTAAAAGACTTTTGTGTCTTTGTGTACAGTGAAATTCAGCAACTATTGACCAGTAGATGGCAGTAGCAGCAAAGATAAGTGAGCGACTGGCACAGTAACTTTCTATTAAATGCCACTGCAAAGGCTCAACCTATCCTGCACAGAGACATACAGAGTTCTAGATTTTTTGTTTTATTAATTTCCTATATTCCCTATATTTGTGTCGAAAACTAAAGTTCTTATTGCTTGTTTGTTTTAATCCAAACAAAATATATTTAAAAAACAAGCATTTAATCACTTTCATTTTCATGTTAAAGTAGTTAACATGACATCATCTAAAACAACTTAATGTAGTCAGTAAATGCCTTCACTTGTATGGCCTTGAAACAGCTGCTACAAAAGTATAAATGAAATCAAAATCATATGTCATATGGACTTTTTATTTTACAGCTATAAACACAAGGTGATGTGGTTTTAGCTGAATATGGCAGAGAATGGAAACAAGAGCAGGAATCCAGTGATATCAGTTGCCTTTAGAAGTCACCTAACTAGATAATCGAGTTCACCAGTGTGAAATTTTATTCTTATTATAAATACACCTGAAAGCTTCAGTAGGTTGTTACAGAACATTGAGGAGAAGCAGCCCAGAAACGTTCACAGCAGCACACATCGTTGTGTGCCTCAACTTTCGGTTTTTTACCCAGGCTAACCTGCCATTTTTTGGGGAGATTAGAGATCTGATCTAGGTTGTCGTATTAAGATTTGGGACACATCGTCAGCAGTGTTGGTCAAGTTACTTGAAAAAAGTAATCAGTAACTAATTACCGATTACTTCCCCCAAAACGTAATCCTGTTACTTTACTGATTACTTATTTCCAAAAGTACTTAATTACTTAGTTACTTTTTAAAAATACGATTTACAACCTGAATAGGTGATAAAGCGATAGATCTTTCAGCCCAATTCTACTTTTTCTGCATAATCCATCATACAAAATGTAATCAAATGGAAAGGTCCCTTTTTAAAACTTGTTTTATTAGTTTTAATCTTTTAACTTTATGCATCAAGCAAAAATTTAATTATATGCAACATTCTCTGACTGGAAGAAATTTGTTTAATATTTAAACCCATTTTCTGCACATTCCAGCACATAAAATATTTTTTTTTGTGTTTACACTCACTCTTTCAAATAGATGCAAGTAAAACACAGCAGAAAATAAATAACATCAAAGACTCAGCGGTCCTGTTGCTCTATTTTCACATGTAAAGCAGGAGTAGAGTAGGCGGAGGTTTGCCCTGGTGCAGGTGTGCCGCAGCGGTCAGTGGAAGAATCCACGAGTTTCTCAGCGCACTTGGTGCTTGCTTGGAAGTTTAGAATAGAATAGAATAGAATAGAATAGAATAGAATTCAACTTTATTGTCATTGCACATGCACAGGTACAGGGCAACGAAATGCAGTTTGCATCCATCCAGAAGTGCTTTAGTGATATAGATATATTACAATATATATTAGCAATAATATAGATATGTGAGTATATTACAGAAATGGGTCTATTATGGTATGTTATAATGTACACGGTATGAAGTATGTTGTGAATATTCTATAACTATAGGTATGTACAGGCTGTAGTGAGTACAAGCTCTGTACAGGATATGAACAGGATATAAATATGAAAAACTATACAGAATATGAAATAAATAACTTTACAGAAATCTGAGATATACAGCTATACAGAAATGGGAACTATGCAAGTTGTAAACAGTTGTAGGGTTAAAAATTATCGTATGTACAGAATGATTATTTACAGAGCTATACAGTAGTGCAGTTAAGATAAGTGAGATATGTGGATAATTTCTACAGAGGCTATATAAAGTGCTAGTGGTTGTGAGTGGTGGTTCAGTCCATGTTATTAGGGGTTTTTTTCACTGTAAAGAGAAGTTTTCTTCCCACGCACAACGTACACTAATGTTTTTGTCACTTTTTATGGAATTAAACTCAAAGTAAGGTCAGTACTTCCACGCTTTAAACGCTGCACGCTCATACTCTCTCCTGCACTCGATATATGATCCATTGTTGATCTGCACACAGCTGTTGTCACGAACGTCGCACTTGCTTACGTCACTGTCATGAGACATTCTGGCAAAAAAATCACGGTTTTAGTAATGCAGTAACGCAGCGTTCCTACGGGAAAGTAACAGTAATCTAATTACCGTTTTTGCAATAGTAATCCCTTACTTTACTCGTTACCTGAAAAAAGTAATCAGATTACAGTAACCCATCTCTGATCGTCAGTAGTGGACCTTGGATTCATCAGGTGTTTCGGCCATTATCATTAGACACCTTCATCCAAGGAGGCCCTGCCAGGGTTGATCAGGCCCCGGAGTGTGTCACTGGTTTATGTTAAACTGTTATTTCTCTCATTCTTTCTTCTCTTTAGTCTTCTACAGTTTATTTTCTCCTATCTATTCATTGTAACTGAGAAATACTACTCACCTCTTTAGCATTTATGGAGCCTCACTTCATCAAAGGGACAGAAAAGATGATGGAGAGAAGTAAGACAAAAGGGACAAGATAGGAGAGAGCAGAGAGGAGAGACTGAAGGGGGGAGCCCGATCAGGCTTCCCACACCTCCCCGCCTCTGATCCAAGTCCACTTGCATCTGCCAGTCCCTGGCAACCTTAATATCCCAAGCTTTGAACATCTCAAGGAGCACCTTTCAAGTTCTTATGGACGAACGTGCTCCAGTCCAGAATTTTGTGCGTGATATTGGACTCAGGTGGTAAACTGCTTTCAGACCCTGAATTAATTATCCTCTGTTGTTATAGATTGTTTCAGTTATTCTTTGGTAAGCTGGTGTATTGGTTACGTAATCATATTGTTTATCAGAGGGGAAGTGTGAGTTTTAGAATACTGGAGCCTAAAGGTAGGTTGCATAATATTCAACTGTAATATTAGCTTGTATCTAGCTGTTGTTGGTTAGCCAGTGTTGTGCCAAAAAGTAATGTCTGCCATAAAGATACTTGGAAAAAACAGGTAATTTCTAAATTGTATATATAAACCCTTTGAAAATCATGTTCACTATATTCTATTTACCAATACAAGTAAAGACGTTACACAGAAAAACACATGGAAACATTGGAAATCAGTTTTTGGCAGACGATCTCTTTTTGGCACAACACTGGAGGTAAAGCAGGTATGATCCTTTATATCTTGAGTCTGAAGGTCCAGACACAAATTCAGATATCCCTGAGTTGTTTAAGAGTTTAGAATTTCTCTGGTTCATTATCTTTAGTCCGTTTAGTCAGTAATCACTCAAGATTAGTTCCCAAGTACTTCTGAATTAAAAGAAATATTCAGGATGTTTGGTGCTGTTTTCTCCCACAGGTGAACTCAGGTGAAATGAAAGTATGAATGCCCTCCTCCTGGAACAATGACGACTCAGAAAAGCTCCTTGGAGTAAGGAGATCAGGTTCAGAAGTGGTTCTTTCTAAGCATGTATATCTGTATTTATGAATTACAAACTAAGGACGAGTAATGCTTAAAGAATGAGGAATTAAACAGTGACCAATGCCGTGTTTAACAATGTGTCACTGTTATCCACTGTTCTATGTATGTTTATGAGCACATGATCCTTTTTTTCTATCAAATAACCTAAAAAATGACTGACTGATACTGCGCATATATATATATATATATATATATATATATATATATATATATATATATATACATACATATATATACTTGCGATCCTCTGTTCCAAAGGCGTGTAGTCTAACCACTACGCTATCCAGCTGTATATATATATATATATACAGCTGGATAGCGTAGTGGTTAGACTACACGCCTTTGGAACAGAGGATCGCAAGTTCGATTCCTGCCTGGGGCGTCTGTATCCAGTAAGGGTCCTAAGGCTAGACTCCCTATGCTAAGCAAGCCTACCGCAGACATGAGCGAGACAGATAAATATGAAGGCATGCCGGCTCGGACGTCGCCCGGATCAACAAGGTCCGCGTCAGGTGTTGAGGAACCAGAGCACCCTGACGAAAAGTGGGCTACTGGAACTGGAAGGCATATATATATATATATATACACATATACATACATATATATATATGGTGCTGTGCTTTTTTTTGTAAACCGAATTTCCCAGAGGAACCCACCCGAGGGATTAATAAAGTTTTATCTTATCTTATTTAGTTTACATATTTACCCTTCATTTAATTACTATTATTATTAATGTCTGAATTCAAATCTTTTGCATAAGACAGCCCCATTCCTTTACTGCAGCATCATTCAGTTACTGTTTGTTTGGAGGTCTTTCTTCTGTTTTGTCTTCACTTAATAAGAAGCATGCGTTGTGTGACTATAAAAATGTATTCTTTTATTCTTTTGATTCTTTTATTATGAACGTACTGTGGTGGAGAACAAACCCTCCTCGCAAAAAAAATAAATAAATAAATCATGTCACAGTTAAAAAACTTGGTAGAACTTTATAATAATATTACACTTTTAAGCATTATTGAGGTAATAAGTGTTGATGGGATTTATTATCTTTAAGGCTAACACTTGATGATTAGCAACACACATTTGTTTATCCTTTACTGCACACAATGTATTGAAGAATGGTCTGGATTCACTCTGATGCTGGCAGACAAACAGGGGGAAGATCCTTCACAGGAATGTGGATGGAGGTTGTGATAGCTACAAGACAACCCCCCTTCTTGAACTCTACAGGCCAGGCTGGAGAACGACAGGTGGTTGCCATGGTAATGGGAGTGTTGCCTGCGAAAGGGTCATCTCCATATAAGGCTGATATCCAGAGAGGTGCAGAAGAAGAAACGTGCACCAGTATCAGACCGAAGGCCACCCTCAACTGATTCCACCAATCATGTTAACATTCTGTTTCTGTGACCCACCATAAAAGTCTATACTATTTGGGTGTGCTGCTCTTTGTTCGTTTGGCTCTCCTGAGCGAGCAAAGAGACTCGGCAGCTGTTTTTTAACTTGAGCCTTCAAATGCTTAATACATTTAAGACAACGCACTTTGAGCATGTTTGTCTTCTCTCTCTCAAAAATGAACCTAACAGTGTGTACTCCATGTTTTATATATAATTACTCCTCCTCAGTATGTCATTTTTAAATACACATATATTTATACATCTGTTACTACAACACCATGTACAGCTATCACTGATAGTAACTCACTGTTAGTATGAATTAAACACTTGCTAATACCTTACTAAAACATTAATAATTCTTAACATTGTGACATTATTATTAAGTGCTACCAAAAACCTAAGTTTTATATACATCCCGTACATCTGTGATTTTAAATATCTGGGTACAGGTTGCAATGTGTGCTGTGAAAGTTTATAGCAATTACACATGCTAAGTTTGTTTCTTTTTTCCTGCTTGTGACTTCCATGATGCAGTGGGGCTCCAGTCACTCCAGGCTCCCTTGCGGTGCTGAAAAATAGACCGCACACGAACGCGTGCCTCATACCTCTCGCCTTGGATCAGCAAATGTGGCTTCAGCTCTGCCTTGCACTCCTGCCCACATTGAATGCCACGTGTTTTGCGCACAGCGGGATCCTGACAGACAGAAAGCAGTGCGGGGTTGAGAATAAATCTTGCTTGGATTCACACAGCCACAGGGTTGTCATTTAAACGTGCACTTTTAAGATCACTTTACACTTAAACTTGTTCACATTGTGTCACAAAATCTAAACTTACACTCCATGACTGATCCTGCTTCTTCCACTGCACTTTACTTTTGTATGAACTGATCCTTTCATGTTTGTGGACTTGGGACAACCAGGAAACAGACGTGAAGTTGACTTTTGGCTCTGCAGGAGGATTCACCTTTACTGCAAGATCACACACACAGTTGTTTTAGGTCACCATGAATAGCTCGCACTGTAAATCACAAAGAGCCAGTATTTATACTGTAGATTACACTCACTGTGACAGGATGGCTTGAAGGAAGTGATTAAACTCTGCTTCATTTGGTTGCAGCTCAGATTAAGGGACAACTCATGGAAAGACAGAAACTGGAAAAAAAAATGTTTAAATCAAATTTGAAGTTTGCCAAAGTCAAAGATTGGAGTCACAAATAGCCAATCAGACAACAGAGTTGGTATAAACAGAGAGCAGCTATAAAGAGAGAAGAGATGAAGCTTCTTTTAGACAGATAACGAGTACATGTATCATCACTCAGTACAAGACTAAAGCGGTGCAGTTTGAACTGTTCAACAGGCAAAAGTCTAGTAAAATAGAAATTAAAATATCAGAAGCGGAAAATGAGAAATAATAGATTCACTTAAAAGGATTTTTCTGTACTTTCAGATTTCATTGCAATTTCACTTTCATGCCATTAAAAAGAAGCTGGACAAAAGCTATAATTACCTTAAACTTCACTTCAAATACAGAACATGGAAAAGTCAAAGAGAATGATTCTGGCATAAAACAATTTTTAAAGATCCCTGCTCACTGACCCCTCTCTCTTTCGTTAACTGTGGTATGTGCTTGATAAATTTGGCTAACCAGTTTTTAAAATTAATCCAACATCGATCACTACTTAGACTACAAACTGACATATAGGACATATGATTGTATATCTGGGGCTTGAAAACAATTTGATTTTTCCACACACTCACAGTGTATTCAATTTCAAAGATCAGGGAGCACTTCTTTAGAGCTGGTCTGGAGACATCAAAAGGCTTTAGGTGACAGGAAGCGCTGTAAGAACTGAAAAAAAAAAACAGTATTAATCTCTTTTTGGTGCACATGATAACAGGTGTGATTTATGTATTGTGAGTATTTATGTGTTGAGGATTTCTCTTTGTGACCGAGGTCCTTACAGGCGTCGAGATGTATAGTGAGCATGTATGGTGCATGCAGTGTCATCAGACACGTATTTGCTGTTCCACAAACATGTGATGTTTCTATTGTAGTCAGTGTAGCAAGTGAGATCTGTGAGAATTAAAACAGGAGAGATTAAATGAAAATGAGTAAATATGTCAAACAACAGATCTTAAAGTTTGTTATATGATATAAATCAAGAGGGGGGGAAAGAAGACGACTAACTCTTTGGAAGCCTGGGACACTCCTCACTTTTGCAGACCAGTAGCAGTAGCAGCAGAATAAACAGTGAATAAACGGTTTTCTTGTTTCTCTCCATTCTTCAGGTAGTCAGTTTTCTTAGAGACCGCTGGGATGGTTTGTTTCCAAAGTTTAGTCACTCAAAGAGTTGAAGGATTGTACTCACTTCAGTACTGAGTGCTTCTTGGTTCTCCTGCACAGATTCATGTGTACATGAATAAAGTAAAAAATCATGGGGCTGATAAGATACAGATGATTCTGATTCCTCACTCTTTTTTGTTCATGCAGTCACACACAAACACATATAGAAATACATTAATACGAATACAACAAGAATAAGTTCTATAAACAGGTGATAAAACAGAAAATCCTGCCTCATTTTGTCCTCTGTTACACAGACTAAGAAAACAGTCAACGACTTCAGTCAGTGACTTACCTGCTGGTTGACCTGCGACTGATCTGCTCTCAACTGCTGATTTGATTCCACCTGATATACTGTCAAAGAGCATCATGTGAAGTCTTTGCGTATCACCTGAACCACCCGAAAACCTCCCAAAAACAAACAACAACAAAAAGGCAAAGTCATTTCCTCCAGGATGTACCATTTTTGAGCGCGCACAGCAACACACACAAAGACACAGCGTGTTATCTATATTAATGCATTAGCAGTAGCTGCATTTGCATGTGAACCACACTGACATTTAAACTGTATTAAAAACAGGATGAAAAATTAAATGTTTGTTCAGATTTAGTGTTTTGCATCCATGTGCAAGCTAACCTAGAAAAGTTCAAGCAAGCTTTTCTTTTTATCGTGATCAGTACAAACATGTTAAGTTTAAATGGACCATGCTGAAGTTTTAGGTTCTCTATGTGTTTAGATTCTCATTCGCATTATATAATCACATGTGGCATTCGGACTTTATCTCAAACATATGGCCAGAGTCTGAAAATGATCTTTGGCTAAAATTTATTTCACAATTTAAAACAGTTGATTTTAACAATAACTTGTTCTACCAGATCTATAAATGCCGAACTGCAGTAACAATAATCTGTAGCAGATGGCTAAAACATGTCAAAGAAGTTATAATTTGGGTGTTGTGATTTATATATAGCCAGTCATATTCAGATTCATGTTAAGTGGCTTAAATTAAACTTTCTCTTAGACTTTTTCAGGTAACACTGGTAATACTTTTCTACATCAGCTATTATGACTGCTGGACTTCCACGGGGTTCTACCTTGTCTTTTTTTCTTTGTACATGCCCCCTCTAGGTCAAATTATTTGCCAACATATCATCCTTTTTAATTGCAATGCATTAGGTTTACACTTTGAATTTTGGAAATCACCATTTCATATGGATTCATGTCGAAAAATGGATGGCCTGCATTTTACTATAGTTAAAGGAGGCTAAAACAGAGCTCTATTAATTATTAACTGAGAAGCTGAAGAATTACCTGGGAGTTTTATAACTCCTTAAAACACAGGCTAGGAACCTTGGGATAATCTCTGACACAGATCTGAAATTTTACAGACTAATAAGTGCAGCAGTCAACAGCACTTTGTTTTTGCTTAAACAAAGTGCTGTTTAAGAATTATTAAAAACACTGCATTACTACGATGTCAGAGCCCAGCCATATTTATCTAGATATAGGACAGATGAAACTGTTCACTTAGTCAAATATAAGTATATCTTAAAGACATAAAGGTCTGGATGAGTCAGGCAAACTGACAAACTTGACAATTTGTACAAAATACAGACTTTCTAAGTGGAGTATAATTACTTTGAATAATGACTTTTCTTCTTTTTTTGCCCCTCTGATATCGATGTTTTAGCCCCTCTCATCATTTTCACAGAGGCGTGAGGCACCTTCTATCTTCTGACTTTTGGACTTCCCCTAACTCAGTACACGGGCAAAAAAAACAAAAAAACCCCACCTCTTCTCTTTATTTCTTTGCAAAAAAATGACTACAATCTGCAAAAATACACACAAAATGTCAAACCACATCCGAACTCAAAAATGAGTGTGTTTCTATTAAGAAAAACAGCCATTTGGTATTCAGAATAATCGGTCCTTTTCACCTTTCATCTTTTTTTCTTCACATTAGTATTTGAGGAGGATCTGAGGCTACATCTTCTAACACGTGGTAAAGAAGCTAGTCTCAGCCCTGTTAACATTTTATACTAAACACACCGAACTGAACATTAATGCTAATAATTCTTAATAACCACATTGATTGCTGACTGAAACCCATATTTGATAACTGTTTACTGGAATTCTTCATATGAAAGATCCTAATGCAAATGGAGGAGCCCAACATTAAGATGACCAAGCAAAATTAAACTACCACATAGATATATTTACTGATTTTGTCATGCTAATTACTTGGCATGAAAGACCACTGACAACTAAATTACTGGAGGAGGAGTGGCATTGTATGTGGACAAATCCTTGAAATTTAATGTGGTGGATAAGATGACGATGGTGATTGATAATGTACTGGAAACCATTACAGTTGAAATTTGTAAAGAAAAGTAAAAATGTAATAATTAGCTGTATATACAGAGCTCCAGGTAGTAGTATTGAGACATTTAAAGACTGGATAGAAGAAACATTTATTGAAATAGGTCACAAAAAAAGTTCTCATTTGTGGAGATCTCAATATTGCTTTGCTAAACCCAAATAAACATAAAACCACTGACAAATTTATAAACGCAATGTACTTTATAAACCTATTCTCTAAAATTACTAGACCCACCAGGATCACATCACATTGTGCAACTCTCATAGACAACATTTTTACAAATGAAGTTGAAAATAAGTGTACTCCTGATTAACGACATAAGTGACCATCTTCCAATTTTTTTTACAATCTATGATAGGAATTACAAGATCAATAAAATGAACAATTTAAAAAAAATGTACATGCGAGTAAGAACAGAAGAAAGAATGAATGCATTTAAAAAAGATTTATTGAAACAGAACTGGGGTGAAGTATACAGTGGGGCAAAAAAGTATTTAGTCAGCCACCGATTGTGCAAGTTCCCCCACTTAAAATGATGACAGAGGTCAGTAATTTGCACCAGAGGTACACTTCAACTGTGAGAGACAGAATGTGAAAAAAAAATCCATGAATCCACATGGTAGGATTTGTAAAGAATTTATTCGTAAATCAGGGTGGAAAATAAGTATTTGGTCACCTCAAACAAGGAAAATCTCTGGCTCTCACAGACCTGTAACGTCTTCTGTAAGAAGCTTTTCTGTCCCCCACTCGTTACCTGTATGAATGGCACCTGTTTGAACTCATCATCTGTATAAAAGACACCTGTCCACAGCCTCAAACAGTCAGACTCCAAACTCCGCCATGGCCAAGACCAAAGAGCTTTCGAAGGACACCAGGAAAAGTATTGTAGACCTGCACCAGACTGGGAAGAGTGAATCTACAATAGGCAAGCAGCTTGGTGTGAAAAAATCAACTGTGGGAGCAATCATCAGAAAATGGAAGACATACAAGACCACTGATAATCTCCCTCGATCTGGGGCTCCACGCAAGATCTCATCCCGTGGGGTCAAAATGATCATGAGAACGGTGAGCAAAGATCCCAGAACCACACGGGGGGACCTGGTGAATGACCTGCAGAGAGCTGGGACCAAAGTAACAAAGGTCACCATCAGTAACACACTACAACGGCAGGGAATCAAATCCCGCAGTGCCAGACGTGTTCCGCTGCTGAAGCCAGTACATGTCCAGGCCCGTCTGAAGTTTGCCAGAGAGCACATGGATGATACAGCAGAGGATTGGGAGAATGTCATGTGGTCAGATGAAACCAAAGTAGAACTTTTTGGTATAAACTCAACTCGTCGTGTTTGGAGGAAGAAGAATACTGAGTTGCATCCCAAGAACACCATACCTACTGTGAAGCAAGGGGGTGGAAACATCATGCTATGGGGCTGTTTTTCTGCCAAGGGGACAGGACGACTGATCCGTGTTAAGGACAGAATGAATGGGGCCATGTATCGTGAGAGTTTGAGCCAAAACCTCCTTCCATCAGTGAGAACTTTGAAGATGAAACGAGGCTGGGTCTTCCAACATGACAATGATCCAAAACACACCGCCCGGGCAACAAAGGAGTGGCTCTGTAAGAAGCATTTGAAAGTCCTGGAGTGGCCTAGCCAGTCTCCAGACCTCAACCCCATAGAAAATCTGTGGCGGGAGTTGAAAGTCCGTGTTGCTCGGCGACAGCCCCAAAACATCACTGCTCTCGAGAAGATCTGCATGGAGGAATGGGCCAAAATACCAGCTACTGTGTGTGCAAACCTGGTAAAGACCTATAGTAAACGTTTGACCTCTGTTATTGCCAACAAAGGTTATGTTACAAAGTATTGAGTTGTATTTTTGTTATTGACCAAATACTTATTTTCCACCCTGATTTACGAATAAATTCTTTACAAATCCTACCATGTGGATTCATGGATTTTTTTTTTTCACATTCTGTCTCTCACAGTTGAAGTGTACCTCTGGTGCAAATTACTGACCTCTGTCATCATTTTAGGTGGGGGAACTTGCACAATCGGTGGCTGACTAAATACTTTTTTGCCCCACTGTATCAGGAACATGACGTTAATAGTGCGTATAATGAATTCCTTTGAATATTTACATTAGTGTACAATACCAGCTGTCCAATAAAGCAATATAGTAGGAAACATAAATATATGAACTGTCCATGGATAACAAAAGGTCTGCAAAATGCATGTATAAAGAAAAATGCTCTATACAGACATTTCTTAAGAAAGAGAACTAAAAATGCAGAAATCAGATACAAAAGATATAAAAATAGGTTAACTAATATACTTAGATATAGATAAAGGATATGAAGGATATGAAGCAATTAGATATAACTAGAAATAATATTAAAAGATTATGGGAAATACTGAACAGTGTTATAAAATAATTGTCAGGCGGTGGAAGGAATACTTTGAGGACCTCCTTAATCCCACTGACACGTCTTCCGAGGAGGAAGCAGAGTCTGGGGATGAGGGGAATGATCCGCCAATTTCCGGGGGCGAGGTCACTGAGGCAGTTAAACAACTCCTTGGTGGCAGAGCCCCTGGTGTTGATGAGGTCCGCCCCGAGTTCCTGAAGGCTCTGGACGTTGTAGGGCTGTCCTGGTTGACACGCCTCTGCAATGTTGCGTGGAGATCAGGGGCAGTACCTGTGGACTGGCAGACCGGGGTGGTGGTCCCCATCTTTAAGAAGGGGGACCGGAGGGTGTGTTCCAACTACAGGGGGATCACACTCCTCAGCCTCCCTGGGAAAGTCTATGCCAGGGTGCTGGAAAGGAGAGTTCGTCCGTTAGTCGAACCTCGGATACAGGAGGAACAATGCGGTTTTCATCCTGGTCGCGGAACACTGGACCAGCTCTTTATCCTCTCCAGGATACTTGAGGGTGCATGGGAGTTTGCCCAACCAGTCTACATGTGTTTTGTGGACTTGGAGAAGGCATTCGACCGTGTCCCTCGGGGTGTCCTGTGGGAGGTGTTGCGGGAATATGGGGTGTCTGGCCCATTGCTACGGGCCATTCGATCCCTATACAACCGTTGCAAGAGCTTGGTTCGCATTGCCGGCAATAAGTCGGACTCGTTCCCGGTGGGTGATGGGCTCCGCCAGGGCTGCCCTTTGTCTCCGGTTCTGTTCATAATTTTTATGGACAGAATTTCTAGGCGCAGCCAAGTGGCGGAGGGCTTTCGCTTTGGTGGCCTCAGAATCTCATCTCTGATTTTTGCAGATGATGTGGTTCTGTTGGCTTCATCGGGTGAGGGCCTCCAGCTCGCACTGGAACGGTTCGCAGCCGAGTGTGAAGCAGCGGGAATGAGGATCAGCACCTCCAAATCTGAGGCCATGGTTCTCAGCCGGAAAAGGGTGGAGTGCCCACTCCGGGTCGGGGATGAGTTCCTGCCCCAAGTGGAGGAGTTCAAGTATCTCGGGGTCTTGTTCGCGAGTGATGGGAGAAGGGAGCCGGAGATCGACAGACGGATTGGGGCTGCAGCTGCAGTAATGCGGACGCTGCACCGGTCCGTCGTGGTGAAGAGGGAGCTGAGTGTAAAAGCGAAGCTCTCAATTTACCGGTCGATCTACGTCCCTACCCTCACCTATGGCCACGAGCTGTGGGTAGTGACCGAAAGAACGAGACTGCGGATACAAGAGGCAGAAATGAGCTTCCTCCCTAGGGTGGCTGGCCTCTCCCTTAGAGATAGGGTGAGAAGTTCGGCCATCCGGGAGGGGCTCAGAGTAGAGCAGCTGCTGCTCCACATCGAAAGGAGCCAGCTGAGGTGGTTCGGGCATCTGACAAGGATGCCCCCTGGGCGCCTCCTGGGTGAGGTGTTCCAGGCATGTCCCACCGGGAGGAGGCCCCGGGGCAGACCCAGGACACGCTGGAGAGATTATATCTCTCGGCTGGCCTGGGAACGCCTTGGTATTCCCCCGGATAAGCTGGAGGAGGTGGCTGGGGAGAGGGAGGTCTGGGCCTCTTTGCTTAGGCTGCTGCCCCCGCGACCCGGCCCCGGATAAAGCGGATGAAGATGGATGGATGGATGGATGGATGGATGGATGGGAAATACTGAACAGTGTTATAAAACGTGGGGCTGGACAAAAGAACTATCCCAAGTATTTCATTTGTAATGACCATGAAGAATACAATATGGATGTTGTGGCAAATAGTCTCAATGAATTCTTTGTAACTGCTGGACCAAATTTAGCAAGAACAATCACTGATCCTGGGGAAGCACAGAAAAACCGGATACACTGATAGACAGTCTCTTTACTACCTCAATTCTCAAAAATTCTTGAAAAACTGTTTAACAACCAACTGGAAAAATTTATAGATAAACATAAACTACTCACCGAGAGTCAGTACGGATTCAGATCAACATCATTGGCACTATTAGATTCAATAGAATACATCACAAAGTCCATAGACAAAAAGCAATATGTGGCTGGGTTATTCATAGACTTGACAAAGGCATTTGACACTATAGGTCATGATATATTTCCAGTCAAAGTGCTGTATAGTCGATGTCTTTAGACTGTACTGTGAAGGATTCTTGCTCTGATTTCCCTGACCCGAGGACTCTCTTTCACGCTGCCAACATCAATGCCATACACGGTGGTCTGGATGAATGTGCAGAAGTTGTGCAATGCTTCGTCATAGGACACAGCAAATACAAAATGTGCCTTGAAAAGCTCATCAAAAGCTGCAACTCCCGTCTGCGTCACACAGGGGATGACCTTTTGATCTAGGACAATGTAGAAAGTCTGGATGATGTTCTTTCTTTCTCCAACACACAGGAGGAATGGCTGAGTGGGGCCAGCCTTAAGAAAAGTCTCCATGCTACCTCCCACCTGAGGGAGTGAAAGAAACCAAATGATTCACATTAAACAAAATTGGTAATTGGATGTTGAGTGGCAGTGCTGCCTAAAATTAAGACAATATTAGAATGTTTTACTTCGGGCCCACAGTTTTTTGTTCCAATGTGTAATTTTAGTTTTAATGGAAATAATAATGTGCCGGCGCTGCAACACCAAGCCTATCTGGCATAGATATATCTGCTGCACAGTGGAACCCCTTGCCCTCTTAAAACATCTGATAATCTGGATCTTTTCTCATCAAAAGAGAAAGCTACTTTAACACATTTCTAAAAATCATACCTTCATGAATTTCATTAGGTGGTGAGCAGCATCTGATGTGCTAATCTTTGAAGACTTCCTTCCTTTAGATGTTGGAGGTAACAAGTGAAGCAGCAAAAGAATGGCAGCCAACTCGCAGTCCCAAACAACAGAATAGGAATTAGGATAATCGCAATTACTGTCATTTTACCCTTCTCACCCTGCACACAGTCTGTTTGACCTGCTCCCCTCAGGCAGGAGGCTCCGGTCCATTCGCACCAGAACCTCTCGCCATAAGAACAGTTTCTTCCCCTCTGCTGTTGAATACATGAACAATAACCGTATGACTATCCCCGCCACTAACACATGACCCTACGCTGTGTTCACTGCATCATTCCATGTTTGGCACTGATCACCACCTGCACTCATGTATATATCATGTATATATCTATCTACTTAGCACTTTTAATTCTTGTTCTCATTTTTATTTTCATGTCTATTTAAGCTTAATTTATAACAGTATGTTTGCACTGAAGCACCGCAGCAATTTCCTAATGTTGTAAACCCGCTCAACATTTGGCAATAAAACCCTTTCTGATTCTGATTCTGATTAAGGTCCACAGCAGTCATTTTTTCAATGTTATTCAGTTTTAGATAACTGATAATTTTTCAAATAAAGCAGTTTTCCACTGTCATCAGTATGGTATGAAAATTCATTTCAAGACACTTAAAATCTTCTGGCCACCAAGTGACGTAAATATTGAGTCATAACAATACTTTGTCAAACTTTAAATGCCATTAAAGTTTGTAAATTCCTTTTCATACCATACTGAAATGAACAGAAACCCAACGGAATTTATAAAATCAAAAGCTGTATTCCAATTTGTTGTAAAGGTGCCAAAACATGTTTTGATTTAATAGTATGGTCCACTAATATATTGTGCTGTGGGAATTGTGAAAATGCTGTAAAGACATGTGAAGTCTACCATCTCCAACTTACCACCCTCGTCAGAGTCCCCCTGTGCAGAGACGAGCAGGTCATCCAATTCTGTACTCTGAGACAGATTTTTGCAATCTTTGATGATTCTTGGCTTAAAGAATGTTGGCCACTTTGCAAGGAATTTACCAGACACTTCCTCCCCAAACAGCATTGCGAAGTCTTGGTCTTGTTTTAACACCCACAGTGTTAAAATGCAGTAACGACTAAAATCCACACTTACACTTTTCAGGAATCAACTCCCGATGTGTTATTTTAACTCAATTAAGTGTTGAACTAACTCGGAACTCTGTTGAAATCTACTAACACTGAAAAATCAACACTGGCATTTTTGCTGTGATGATGTTATCCAAACTTACGTTCCGTGATGTTGTCGTTCTTTTTGCTCAAAGAGCAGGTTCTGAGAACTCACGACCGCAGTGCACTTCCCCAAGATGTGATCGAATTTGCGCTCAAAGGTGTTATTCGAGCTAGCCCCTCCAGATGTAATCCAGTTTTTCACTCAGAGGTCTTGTTCTGAGTATTCACGGCAGCTGTGCGTTCTCCAAGATCTTCTCCGTGCTGCACTCGACGAGCCCATTTTGAGAAACTCACGCCTCATTCCACCATTTCAATCCCAGCGGGCAGCCTTGTGGGGGTTTGAACAGCTGGTTCCGCTTCCTTAATTCTGCGATAAGCCAGGGCCAAGCCAGCTTCGATCAACCAGAACCCTGTTATCATGGTTCCGAATAGGTAGATATCTTCAGCAGTCAGGCTCACCCGAGCCCAGACTTCTCGTTGAGAAGGGGTGTCAATTGCATTCAGAGACCAGTTGATCAAATCCATAATTCTCTTTTAGGTTTTAGAGAACAGACTGTAAGAGAGTGTTCCAGGGAAAAGTAATACAAAAAACACGAGACTAGACAAGGACTAAGCAGGGAAGCTAAGGGAGAGGAGGAGGAGAGGAGAAAAGTGCGACCGCCTTCATCAAGAGCAAGTCAATTTGGGGTTAGTATCTTGCCCAAGTACACTTGACATGCAGACTGGGGAAGCCTAGGATCGAACCACCAACCTTCCAATCAGTAGCTGATCTGCTCTACCACCTGAGCCACAGCCAACCTAAAAATAACAAAAATAAATAAATAAAAACCAAGCAACCTTTGTTACTTAACCTTAATTAGTTAACTAATTAGCTTTACAGCATCCACACTATTATGTAGCAAAGAAAAAAAAAAACCTATAATATAGATTCCTGAAAGTAGCCACCCATTGCTTTGTTGAAAGTGCTGCAAACCCCTGGCCTTCTCTTAATAAGCTTCATGATTTAGTCACCTCACACCTGTTTCACTTTACAGGTGTGCCTTGTCAGGCCAGGTTGGTACCCTGCTGACAGCCTGATTTCACAACTGTTAGAATTCATATTATGGCAAGAACCAATCAGCTAAGTAAAAAAACAAAATCCATCATTACATTAAAAAGGTCCTGTCTTTATTCATTCATCCATTTTGTGCCACTTATCCAGGTTTGTGTTGTGGTCTGTCAGTTGGTTTGTGTACTAACTCTTAAAATTTTGTATTAGAATTTACTGAATTCCTTTCCTCCCAGTCTTCATCAGATTATCTGCCAGTTTTGTATGGTAAACAGACTAAACCAAGTTAATTTTGTGAAACTTACCTTTTGTGTTCTAGCAGTCCTTTCCCTCCTCTTCCAGTATCTCCTCATTGACTGCAGGAGTACTCCTCCTTTTCCATCTCATCACATGGACCCTTCAATGATTACCTACCGCTTCACCTGCCTACCTATGCTCAAACAACTCCTCAGCAAGTCACCACCCTGCAGACCCAAACCCCTTCTGGACGTCGCCTTCTAATAAATCAAGTAGGCAATCTGGATCAGTCTTTTTTTGTCTTTATGGATTTTTTGGGAAGCTTTGGGATTAACTCATCCTGTGTCCTTCTCCCTAGACAACTCCCCTCTGCGACCTGTACATTTTCCCAGAGCTTTGTGAAAGCCCTATTTGTCGAAAAAAAGTCCTTGGTCTTCCATGGTCTCTTGTGTTCTGGGGGCCTTACTGATGTCTGGAGTTTTGATCTCCTCCATACCCGCTTCACACCCCGGAGGACGGGGCTGTGGCCCCCCCCACACTCCCTAGCAGATCATTACATGGAGAAACCTTTGGAATGCAAGCGCGCGGATCCACACAGGTATGCACACGGGTGTTCACTGCTCGTAGACCCAAATTACACCTTTCTTGGCTGCTACTTCGAAGCACATCTGTCCTGCGTGCTGCACAACAACATTGAATATTTAGTATTTACTGCTGTTTACACTTAGCTAGATTAATGCGATGGTGTTGTGTTTAGTATGTTGCTTTGGTTTTTTTTTCTGCTTGTTTTCTATTCTTCTCTCAACAGGTGATCCATGAGATTTTTATTTTTTTTCTCCCCCCCTTTCTCACTGTCCCTCTCCCCTTCTGTTTTTCCTTTCCTTCCTCTTTCTTTCTCCCTTTCCTATCCCTCACTCATGTCTGTCCCGTCTGTAACATCTGGTATATACAGATATATATGATATGACTTCTAATTGTGATATTAACTAAATAGTCTGACTAAAGTCTCAGGCGAAATCCTTACAAAGAAAATATGACTAATAAACATGTTTAAGACATTTACAGGCTCATCATTTGGAGAACTAGTTTCATGACTTTAGTCAGAGAAATAACTGCTGACTGCATGTATCTGCATAATTTCTGGTAGGTTTCGAAACAGATACTGATTAAATGTGAACGTCAATCTGCGGTTTGTTCTGAATGGACAGATTTTAGTCATAATAATACACGTAACAGAAAAAAGAAAATATGAGGAGGGTTGGAAAATGGCTTCAGTGGCTTGCGTCACTATTTCATACTGTATGAGGTGGTAACTGTACTTAAATCGATACTCGGCTATTTGTTTTTCTCTTTACTTTTACTACCTACATTTTTTAACAAAGATCAGTAGGTTCTACTCATCATATTTTTAAACCAGATTCGTTACTCCAGGTTTATTTATAGCGTTTATATTCAGGGGTTAAAGTGGGCTGGAAGGAGTGCAGGTGTCTGCATTTTGTGGTCGCAATACTTCAAAATCTAGCTAGCTCTACAGAAGAAGAGGAAGCAGGAAGAGAGACGTGTTTTCAAGTGGCAGGTTATTTCAAATTCAACATTGTGTTGCTAAAGGCCCAGCTGCTTTACTTCACAGGGTGGGGGGGTCAGATTTGAAGGTAAAGACTGCTCAGTGACACTTGATAAACTTTTGGATTGAATCTGTATAGGAAGTGTTTTGATTATGTACAGTGGGGCAAAAAAGTATTTAGTCAGCCACCGATTGTGCAAGTTCCCCCACCTAAAATGATGACAGAGGTCAGTAATTTGCACCAGAGGTACACTTCAACTGTGAGAGACAGAATGTGAAAAAAAAAAATCCATGAATCCACATGGTAGGATTTGTAAAGAATTTATTCGTAAATCAGGGTGGAAAATAAGTATTTGGTCAATAACAAAAATACAACTCAATACTTTGTAACATAACCTTTGTTGGCAATAACAGAGGTCAAACGTTTACTATAGGTCTTTACCAGGTTTGCACACACAGTAGCTGGTATTTTGGCCCATTCCTCCATGCAGATCTTCTCGAGAGCAGTGATGTTTTGGGGCTGTCGCCGAGCAACACGGACTTTCAACTCCCGCCACAGATTTTCTATGGGGTTGAGGTCTGGAGACTGGCTAGGCCACTCCAGGACTTTCAAATGCTTCTTACGGAGCCACTCCTTTGTTGCCCGGGCGGTGTGTTTTGGATCATTGTCATGTTGGAAGACCCAGCCTCGTTTCATCTTCAAAGTTCTCACTGATGGAAGGAGGTTTTGGCTCAAAATCTCACGATACATGGCCCCATTCATTCTGTCCTTAACACGGATCAGTCGTCCTGTCCCCTTGGCAGAAAAACAGCCCCATAGCATGATGTTTCCACCCCCATGCTTCACAGTAGGTATGGTGTTCTTGGGATGCAACTCAGTATTCTTCTTCCTCCAAACACGACGAGTTGAGTTTATACCAAAAAGTTCTACTTTGGTTTCATCTGACCACATGACATTCTCCCAATCCTCTGCTGTATCATCCATGTGCTCTCTGGCAAACTTCAGACGGGCCTGGACATGCACTGGCTTCAGCAGCGGAACACGTCTGGCACTGCGGGATTTGATTCCCTGCCGTTGTAGTGTGTTACTGATGGTGACCTTTGTTACTTTGGTCCCAGCTCTCTGCAGGTCATTCACCAGGTCCCCCCGTGTGGTTCTGGGATCTTTGCTCACCGTTCTCATGATCATTTTGACCCCACGGGATGAGATCTTGCGTGGAGTCCCAGATCGAGGGAGATTATCAGTGGTCTTGTATGTCTTCCATTTTCTGATGATTGCTCCCACAGTTGATTTTTTCACACCAAGCTGCTTGCCTATTGTAGATTCACTCTTCCCAGTCTGGTGCAGGTCTACAATACTTTTCCTGGTGTCCTTCGAAAGCTCTTTGGTCTTGGCCATGGCGGAGTTTGGAGTCTGACTGTTTGAGGCTGTGGACAGGTGTCTTTTATACAGATGATGAGTTCAAACAGGTGCCATTTATACAGGTAACGAGTGGGGGACAGAAAAGCTTCTTACAGAAGACGTTACAGGTCTGTGAGAGCCAGAGATTTTCCTTGTTTGAGGTGACCAAATACTTATTTTCCACCCTGATTTACGAATAAATTCTTTACAAATCCTACCATGTGGATTCATGGATTTTTTTTTCACATTCTGTCTCTCACAGTTGAAGTGTACCTCTGGTGCAAATTACTGACCTCTGTCATCATTTTAAGTGGGGGAACTTGCACAATCGGTGGCTGACTAAATACTTTTTTGCCCCACTGTATTTTCATATTGTGAAAACTCCTGCAAAACAAAGCTATATTAACTATATACTATACTATATTTATTCAAATGATTTTTATGCATCATTACTTTTTGTGCAGTATGTGGAGTTCTTCTTCGAAGTTTAGGAGACAAGTCTCTATTTCTTGTTGACTAGAGCACACCATGGGGTTAATGCTTGTATCCTTTTAATGAGTATTGCATCAACTATTATACATTGCAATTCATGTTAAAAAGAGACTTTATCAAAAATCGTATGTCAATCGTATGCCAACAACCTTGTCCAGGTCATCTACGCTGCCTTTGCACCTATTGTAGAACAGGATTGCTGCAGGCTTCATATTTTCCCCATCACTGCCTGTGCTTTGTGCTTAAAAGCATTCTCCCCTCAACTGGGGACGTAGGACTCCGCCATGGTCATTTTGGTGAAGGCAAAGACGGATGACAGAGTCTTCCTCTGTTGGAGCGAAACAAATCTATCGTAACTCTGGTTTGTTTCTTGTGATTGTGCCAACCAGAGCCAATTTTTTTTTCTCCCTCTTCCTTCTGAGGAGTTACTCTGCCAAGATGAATTACGCAAAGTTGTCCCATGTGACAGTGTGTCCTTGGAGCCCTTCTGTCAGTTGGAGCACAACTGCCTGGGAACTACCGGGTGGGGAGTGTGATTTTTTTCCCCCCCCGTGTAAATTTGCACCTTCCAGGCATAGGAGGTTACCGCAGCACGGGTGACCCAGATTTTAATGCCATATTTTGCGGGCTTGTTGAGCATATACCGTCGAAATCAACAGCAGCCTTTGAATGCAACAAGCTGTTCATCAACACGCACATCAACCCCTGGACTGAACAACAGGGGAAAACAAGCAACCCATTTTTCCCACAGGATATGAAATGCAGCAAGCTTATCATCCCTGAAGCGTCCCGGGCAGGTGAGCCTGTCATCAAAGTGGATGTTAGCACTGATCTGAGAATAGCGGTAGTGGGACATCGTCGCACGAAATATTGCCCATCTGGTCTTGTCATCCCACAAATCACGTGTTGCTTCATGCCTTGAGTGGTAGATGCCAGCTAGAATCAAAATTCCAATGTAGGCTTTCATCTCAACTTCCTATACATCCCTCCAATTCTCACACCTTTGCCACCCATGCACGAGCTTTGTCATTCTTCATTGGATACAAGTTCTGTTTGGATCCCAATGGCTTTTTTCCCCAAAATCACCTGGGTTCTACTTGTGTGTAATTCTGAAATTTAATAGTACATTGGTTAATTTATTATATGTTATTCTCAATTTGCTCTACAACTCCTGCTGCACTTATCATCTTCAAAATACCTGGTTCTTGGATTGTGTTTGTGATTGTGTTTACTGAGCTAAGTAGGCAGGACAAGTACCATGACATCCTGGACCCTCACAGTCCAGTAATGCTGCATGAACACTTTCCAGGAAATGGGTCTTTGGCGGGGTTTCCCCAACATCTTTCTGTAAATGAATATTCAGTGATGTATGAAACAATTTTTAACAATATTTCTTACTTTCATGCACAGTTATGTGTGGTGTTATTTAAATTTCTCATTAAGGTTTTGGTAGTTTAGATACACATGACAGTATGATTTCAAAATTCTATTTTTAAAAACGAACAGATTGCATTTTATTCAGTTAATTTATCTTTTTTATGTAACCTGCACCCAGTTTCTGTGAGACAATGAGACACATTCATTTGGAATGACAAAGTAATATTACTAACTTACTTTCCCGTCTTTGGCAATCACTTTTCATCAACATCCAGAGTCCCCTTTTTTGCATGAGGAGTTTCAAGTTGTAGTGCTTTGTTACGTTCCTGCCACTACAAGGCCTGCAAAAACATTACTGCTACACTATGGACAACCCCATCCATGTCATGTCTTTCATTGAAGAACAACATTTAAGGAGCCCAAACACATGCATTCCAAGCCTGCAGTTTTCTGAAATGCAGGGAAAAGTACATGGAACTACTGTTAGTAGTACTTTTAAACCAGAAATATTAAATTGTCATACAGTTATTGATATAAATGTACACACATTTCTTAATATATACACAAAGATCCTTAGCATTTTTCATGATGTGGCTCAAACATCAATGAAGACCAGGAAGGTTGAACATCTATGATGGATGCTGACCAATGATTATTGAAAAGTACTTCTGCAGCAGATCCTCCAGACTTGTTTTGCAGAACGTAATTGAAATTGTTTGGAGGAGTACCAATGATCCATCACACACAAACATTACACGCCTTTTGTAGACCTTTTTTGAAGTACTTCTTGGGAAGAGAAAGTGGTTTCATTTAGGTTACAAATTAATTTCTTTAAGAATATTTACAGTGTCAAACTACATCAACTGAAATACGTTACCTGTTTCTTTGAAGGTAACGAGTTCATATTCTCCTTGAGCATGGAGGCTCTGGAGCATCAGCAACCTCATCATCAAGTCAAGTCAAGTCAAGTCAAGTTTATTTATAAAGCACATTTAAAAACAACCAAGGCTGACCAAAGTGCTGTACAATAAAATACAAATATAAAATACAATAAAACGCAAGTACATAAAACATCTCACTGATAAAACAATAAATTAAAACAATAAGTTAAACCTTGCTAAAAGCAAATGAGAAGAGGTGAGTTTTAAGAGCAGTTTTAAAAGTTCCTAGGCTTGTGGAGAATCTGATGTGAGGAGGTAAACTGTTCCACAGTCTGGGTGCAGCCACAGCAAAAGCCCTCTCTCCCCTAGTCTTTAATCTGTACCTGGGAACATCTAAAAGCATCAGGTCTGCTGACCTCAAAGATCTCCTGGGGCGGTAAATGCTAAGAAGCTCTGCCAGGTAAGGAGGTGCAGTACCGTTAAGAACCTTAAAAACCAGCAGTAAAATTTTAAAATCAATCCTAAAAGCAACTGGGAGCCAGTGGAGAGAGCAGAGGACCGGAGCGATGTGGTCTCTCTTTTTGGAACCGGTCAGCATGCGAGCAGCAGCGTTCTGCACCAGTTGGAGGCGATGCAGACAGGAACGATCTAAATCATCATTCTAACAAATCAAATCACTTTTATTGTCACATCACATGTGCAGGTACATTGGTACAGCACATGCGAGTGAAATTCTTGTGTGCGAGCTTCACAAGCAACAGAGTTGTGCAAATACAATAATGTAAACAGGCAAAATATACGAATGGCTAAATCTGAAACTAATAAATATATGTACAATATATAATAGTATATGCAAAAAATAATAATTTCTGGATGTGTATACTAAATGTTTTTCTACGTGTGTGTGTGTGTGTGTGTGTGTGTGTGTGTGTGTGTGTGTGTGTGTGTGTGTGTGTGTGTGTGTGTGTATACACACATATTTTACAAATTAAATAGAGTCAACAATAAATAAAATATATAAAATATACAGAGTTGAATATGTGCAAAACAGTGGCATTACTGTACAGTGTGGAGTGCATAATGTTGAAGTTCCAGTAGTGGAGGTGAGGTGTCTATGACGTGTTCAGCAGTCTGATGGCCTGATGGAAAAAGCTGTCTCTCAGTCTGCTGGTACGGGACCGGATGCTGCAGAACCTCCTTCCTGATGGAAGCAGTCTGAACAGTTTATGGCTGGGGTGACTGGAGTCCTTGATGATCCTCCCCGCTTTCCTCAGGCAGCGCTTCCTGTAGATGTCTTGGAGGGAGGGAAGCTCACCTCATCAAATGAACTAATACTAACTAATTAAAACATGCTGTTGATGGACATTTCTATATCTTGGTAAACAAACTGACTTTTACGACCATATTTTTCAGACCATAAAGCGCACCGGGTGCACTGTCAATAAATGGGTCTGTTTTCATGCATAAAGGCGCTCTGGATTATAAGGCACATTAAGCAAAACAAAACAGTCAGATAAGTCAAATTTTACTCAACTAATTCTTCTTGCTTCCTCCACTTCCGTACCATTGATTTATTAATGTTGAATTCTCTGGCAGCTGCTCTATTCCCATGTTGTTGCAGTATATAAATGACTAACCTCGTATTGTGGATGGATTGTCTCAGTTGTTCTCTTGACTTAAGGGAGCTGTTCTGATGGACTTTATAATGATAACGCAGTGCAGCCTGGTAATACTTATTTAGTGATGAAAACTTTATATGGCCTCATGTAGCCATCTGCCTGAATCACTTCACTGAGATGATATTTATAACAAGCTGAACAGTGTTACTTATTAAGCTTTTTTTAGTAACTATGCAACATACTTGGGCTTTTCAATTCACATTTAATTTTGATCTAAGTAATAACTAAAAATGCTGATCTTTCATTCCCTTATGTGATTATGTCACATTTGATACGGCAATGTGAGAAACTAGTATCATGTGAAAACGGTGTGAAAACCCGTGAAAAATAGGTTTTACAGAAGTGATCACACGATGGATGTGTAACAGCAGTAGAATAACACAAGCTGCTGTGTGACTGATAATAACAGTGATCATTGTATCAATAACCCACTAAACTACACAGAGGAGAGGCCAAAACACAAGGGGAACCTAACAGACAAGAAACTAAACAGGGAATACAAAGAACTCAGAGCATAGAATAAATTCAGGACTACCTAATGAACCTTAAATCATCATCATTATAATACATAACAATCACCAAAACACAAGAAAGTCAAAATGCTGGGTCAAATGATCCAGATCCATGACAGCTGCCCTGCCAAACAAAAGAGACTTTGAATTATGGTTCTGTCAGGAAGCTCCTCTTTGGTGCTTTCTGTGACCTGTGACCACGAGAAACATTAGGAGGTGGTCAGAGTAGGCCTTAGCAGGTCTACAGGGCTTTTTTGACTGACCGGGAGACACTCTGTGAGCCTCACACCAAGGACATCAATGGGCTCACTGAGTGTATCACTGACTACATAACCTGCTGCACCGACTCCATTGTTCCAGCTCTCTCTTCACATTGCACCGTTGCCTCTGGTGAATGTCCTGACACCCTTCTCCTACCTATCACTTTCACTCACGAACAGGTTCAGAGGCAAATGAGGAGACTCCAATCATGCAAGTCTGCTGGACCAGACAGGGTGAGTCCCCACGTCTTCAAGGTGCCCCCCAGCTTTGTGGAGTCTTTCAGAAACTGTTCATGTTGAGTCTGAGTCTGCAGAGGGTCCTAGTTCTGAGGAAGACATCATGCCTCGTCCCTGTACCAAAGACGCCACGTCCCAGTGGCCCCCAGGATTCCAAGCCGGTGGCACTGACCTCCCACATCATGAAGACCCTGGAAAAATCATCCTGGACCAGCTCTGACCCGTAGTCAGACCATATCAGCATCAGCTGGATGCATCAGCAGGGGTGATGAGATAGAGTACCGGGCTGTGGTTGACTCCTTCGTCACGTGGTGCAAGCAGAATCCTCTGCAGCTCAACGTGGCAAAACTAAGGAATTGATTGTGGACTTTAGGAAGACCAGGAAACCCTTGACCCGTGTTTCAATCCAGGGGTCGATGTGGACATTGTGGAGGACTATAAATACCTTGGAGTACACATGAACAATAAACTGGACTGGGTTACAAACACCACTGCACTTTATAGGAAAGGCCAGAGTCGTCTCTATTTTTTTTTTCAGTTCAATTCAACTTTATTTATATACCACCAAATCACAAAAATTGCTGAAAGCCAGGTTTTCATTGCGTAACTGTCTTTTTTTTTTTTTTTTTTTTGCCTGTCCCATTTGGTTCTTTAGCCATCAGAATTGTTGTCTGAAGACCAACAAGGATACCCAATGGATTTACTTTGCCAAATGGATCATCGTGGCATTGCCGTATTGGTCCATTTGATCGACCTTTGTTTTTATTATTTATTATATTTTATTTTCAGATGTTACAGACGGGACAGACATGAGTGAGGGATAGGAAAGGGAGAAAGAAAGAGGAAGGAAAGGAAAAACAGAAGGGGAGAGGGACAGTGAGAAAGGGGGGGGGGGGAGAAAAAAAATCTCCTGGATCACCTGTTGAGAGAAGAAGAATAGAAAACAAGCAAAAAAAAACCCCAGGTAGCCACCGGGAGTGAGCCGGTACATACCTGAGTGCCCAGCCCCGGACACCAAGAACCACCAATGCACCGACCCCTGAGGGCATCAGTCACCGGCAGGGAGTGTGGTAAGGGGAGATAGGCCTTGGAGGGCCTGGGAGTTCCCAGAGAGGTGGAGTCTAAGACCCGACCTGACATATAGACACAGACAAACAGGCACACACAGACACAAACATGCATTCCCACCCTCATGCACACATATACAAACACTCAGCACTCACCCAACGTAAGGATTGACATAAATGGACATGTACACACAATCACACTCCCCAAACATACTCTATACCCCGGGTCCAGGTACCCTCGCCCCCAGAGGGGGAAACAGAACCCAGACCCAAGAGATGTTACCCTTCCCCCCGGGGTGGAGGCAAGCAGACCGTCCCAGGCTCCGCAGCAGCAGGTCGTCTCTATTTTCTGAGGTCCTTCAACATCTGTCAGACAATGCTCCGGAGTCTTTTGTGGTCAGTGCTATCCTCTATGTTGTTGCATGCTGAGCACCATGTCAACATTCTTGATATTTATTTATAATCACCTCCGTCAATCCTTGATATTTATTCTTGAGTGATTTGTATATATTGTGCTATTTCTTAAATGTCTTAAATCTGTAACATATAGTATTGTTATATAGTCTAGTCTGGTTCTGTTACTGTTATTTATACTGGAGCAACTGTAACCCACGTAACTTTCTTAGGGATTAATAAAGTTTGCAGATTCTGATTTCTGGAAATCTGACCATCCAAAATGGAAGATATGGACCACAGAGACATCTCTGCAAACTGATGTAACAATGGTTGAAGTTAAGTTTTGGACTCAAATTCAAAATAATGGTAGAATAATGGACCAAAATACTAAACTGTATTTGAAAAGATACTGTGACGTCTTACAATCGCCAGTTAAACCATAAATAAATTTGGTCTGTGATATGGAGTAAAATATTTAAAGTTTGTTTGCAAAAAATACAGATTCTGTGGAGGACTGTATGTCTGGGACCAGCACAGAAGCACAGATGTACTTTTTAGAGATGTTTTAAAAGAAGAAAGACTATGCTATCAGTGCACCCAGGGTTCAGGTGCAAGGCTCATGCAGCTAAATGTTTGACAGAAATAGAGAAAATGTTATTTTATGTCATTTGTTTGACTTTTGTTGTAGAAAGTTAAGATGTTTCGTCGGCATGCAATGTGTCTGGGAGAATACGACGGCCGTGGGCTGAGTTCCTTTAGCCATCAGTATTGTTAACTTTAGCTAGTATACTAGTTTGCTAACATAGCTGATAAGACTAGTGTCAATCTCACTTTGGCCGTACAAATGATAGGTCCTGCATTATACTGATATTATACTTTATATACATTGAACTATAAAATAAAATTTTCTTAAGATGGAAACTACATCAGAGCATTAAACAGGCTGATGTTATTTGGGGTTAGAGGGTCTAAAAGGCTAAAGATGATACAGATGATAAAGACATGACTTCCTTATGAAATATTATGTAATCCTGCAGATTAATTTACTCCAAAATATTGTTTTTGTCAACAAATGTGTAGCATTCATAGCATTATGTCCCATATTAATATAACGTTAAAACACAATGTTAGAAAAATGTTAATGATATAACTATGATGAAATTTAGGGTTCTAAAGTCACTTATGCACACTAGCCAAACAGCCACTGCGAAAAATCACATTAAGAACGTACCAGTGCTTTAGTGTGCCATCATGTCCATGTCTGGGTTGTTCACGTTGTACCCTAAACATTTCTTCGACTCAAGTTTGACTCCTTTTTTCTGAGAAAAGAGGATGTGGTGTTCTGATTTGCCTTGACGACATGAGTAATTAAAAAAACATGAAAAATGGTGGAAACCCTTTAGGTCTATGGTGGCACTCTTTCCCTTAAACAAAAAAGCCCATCTCGAAGGGGAAACAGTTAAGAGCTCACTAAATGAAAGAGCTTTTTTTGGTTAATCTTTAAAAAAAATGTAAAGAGTGAAAATGTCTGTGCTCTTCCCCTCCAAACCTTATTAGTTCACCTTTTAACCTAATAAAAGCAAAATATTACAGTTTTTCTCCATTGGTTTGGCTCATTTCTTGAAACACTTATTTGGTTTCAATACCTCCTTTACCTGATTTCAGAATCAGTATTTGCTTCATCTGACTTCAACAATTTCAACAGAAAACTGCAGTTTACTGTATGATACAATTCTCATTATAATCCTTATTTTGTTGTCTCCCAATCAAATCTATCTAATATTGTAGGTTTTACTGTAACATCTCAGTAAGTCATCAGTATTTCCCACTCCCCTTTCTATCAAATACCCCTGCAGTACTTCCTCATAGGCCTATCACTAGTTTAGAACCACTGGAGTAGTGGCCTGTAGTATATTGAACCTGTGGGGGAGAACATGTAATTGTCTAACTGTAGTATATGATTCTTCTGTATGACTGATTTTACGTTCTTTACTCTATTTTAGAAAATAATGGCATTGGAAGGACATGAGACCCCTCACATCCTGGTGTTCGTGGATAAAGCTGGCTTCAACCTGGCCAAGGGCCGAAAACGTGGCCGATTTTGTGTTCATACAATTTACTACTGTAATGTACATTTTCTTTTTACATATGTATAAAACTTTCTTTGCATGTGAATAATAAATGGTTATAATTTCCTTGGTAGTGTGAGTGCAATCTGTGATGTCAAACCTTGGAGGCTACTCTTTTCTGTTGTATATTGTTGGTCCTCTGCTATAGTGACAAAACATCTAAACATTTTGTATGGCAGTACTCACACAATGCCAAAGGGACGATGCATTTTGGGGGCACTGACTATTCAGATTAGAAAGAAATATAGTTTTGACACATGAGTGAACTGTTTTAGGGGAGATATGAGCTTTTGCAGGTGGACCATGTTGTTGTGATCAACCATCCAGGTTTAGTTTGACAAAAGCACCAAGAATGATGAGAATGTCCAATCTGTGTCGAGAAATGAGCCAAAGCTATTGAGAAGGATCTTTGCCATTTTGGAGACACTGACTGTTTAAATGAGAAAGGGATTTAGATTGAAGCCCGAGTGAACAGTTTTGGAAGAGATATGAGCTTTTGCAGGTGAGCTATAGTGTTGTGCTAAACTGTAAGAGTGTTTTGCCAAATGATCTTAGAGTTTTGAAAATGTAATTTCTGTTTCAAGAAATGAGCCAAACCAGTAGAGAAAGACTGTAATCTGAACTGAACAAGAATAAACCCATGACAGGAGTCATTATTTCATTACTTTAATAAAGCAACAAGTTTGAGGACGACCATATCAAAACACGTGTTTATAGGAGGAATGATGAAAATGATGGAAGCTATTAATTCAAGGTCGTTGCAATAGAAATAACAAACCTTTGTGTTGACTGTGATATTATTTAATAATTGATTAATTAGCAACTAATATCTTTATATCTATCGAGTGTGTCATGCAGCTTTATTCCCAGAATTACAGCTTTTATTGAAAAAATAATTCAATAATCTTAAAAAAAAATAAAAAATTCTAAGAAGTTATCAAAGAAGAAGGGATGAGAAACAGAAATGTATTGTATAAGTCATCCATAAGCCCATAATTTCAGGAATTTGCTCTCTCACACCGCCCTGTAATGGCTCTTGCTAAGCTTATCTGGTTATTAAGCCATGAATATGGTGTTTTTCTTGGCTGTGAATTAAAGGTGAGCTTCATTACGTTTGTAGTTCACAAACAATGAAACAAAGGACTCGCGAGCTATGACTGACACAAGTCATATCTCAGTCATTTCCTGTCTCTTTGTCAATGATTTTTCATACTTTGTCTATGAACTTCAACCTGTGGTTGGTTCAAAATGTACACATTACTCACACAGACACCCTTGAAAGAAAAAAAAGAAAGAAAAAAAAAAAAACCCTGAACCATACAGACACTACATGAACATTAATGAGAACAAAATCTGGTCCAGAAATCCACTTCGATCCTCCAAACGCAGCCCTGGAGCTTCTGCTGTGGGCGCAGTGTCTTTGTGTCTGTTTTATTTCTTTTCCTCCACAGTCCTGCCAAAGTATTCCTTCTGAAACTGCTGGAACTCCTCCTCTGTGAACAAAGACTTTGCCTCTTTGGCCTTCTTCACAGGCCTGTCCGGGTGATTTCTTGACTGCCTCCCTTTATTGTGGTTCACGATCTATGTCAGACAGAAATCAAATCAGCACGTTAGGGCCACCTGTAGACAACAAAAGCAGTTCATCAGTAGCCAGTGATGGCTATGAATCTATTTGGGTTATCAATAATGCAAAAAATAAATAAATAAAATCCTGGGATTTGGATCTTTACTGTACAGTTTATTTTTTGCTGACATTAAAATTGATACCACTGCTGAATCTACGAGCAGGCTGAGAGATACCACCGGATGCCACCAGTGTTTTTGTGGCTGTGAGCAAGCTGCTTTTTTATGTAAATATGACTCTTCTTTTTAAATCCTGCTTAACATTTTGGACTCCAGTGTTTCAAGAAGAGATAAAAGTCACAGACAATGACAGCACTTGTAAAATGTGAGGGACTGATGACCTGGTTACCTTCAGTGTGTCAGAATCTGTTGCTTTACAGCCAGTTGCCATAAAGTATTTGAGGTTCTCACTCAAATGGCTCTTCCCCTGCTTCTTCCTGAACTCCTCTACAATTCAAACCAAAGAACAAGAAATTTAGAGCAACATCAACTAGACTGTAAAAGAGTAACAGAACAATTATTCAGGTTTAAGGTCTTTTTCAGTGGAAGGCTGTACATTTTACAACTGAGTTTAAGACCAATGCTGCCACCTACTGGTCCTTACATAAAAACACAAAAGCCTCTGTACCAATTGTTTTTACTTTTTCACAGATGTCTTTTATTCTAAGCATGAAGAAGACTGAAATACAGCAAGCAGACTGACCCACTGCAGACTTGATCCTCTTGTCTTTAACAGTGGCTTTGCTCTTGCCAGGCCCGAGACGGCCTTGCAGTCTTTTGACCTGCTTGGTAACTCCCTGCCGCTTGGTGCTCACCAGCTCCATCACTGTGGCTGAGCTGGGGGTCTGCTGCTGCTTCTTCTTCACTTTAGTGACATCTGGCAGGAAACACATGGCAAAAAGACACGCACAAAACCCAAAGTAAGCTGCAGACAAGGAAACATGTTCTTTTAAGAGTGTGAATCGATCTTTTTGTCATTCAAAAGCTATACACTAATTATAGCATATCTGAATGGAATCGTGTTGCACTGGCTCACAACATTAATAAAAATTGTAGTAACAAACAGAGCTATAAAAAAATGAATGTGAAATGCATAAAAAACAGCAGTATTGTTAAATTACCAGTGTATTACACTTATAGATAGCAATGGAGTATCACAGCAGCAGGGAGATCAGTCCAAGTGTGGTCCACTCTGTGTGTGTGTGTGTGTAGATGGGAGGGGTATTAAAAAAAAATAGAATTTAGAAGCCTGATGGCTATGAGAAAGAAACTTGGAGAATCTGGCTCTTCTGCTCCAAATACACACTCTTCATCTGAGACAGGAAGTGCAGACATTGCTGTGCTCCCATTACAAGAGAACAAAGCTAGAAACTTAGTGCTGCTGTCCACCTCCTCCACAATGTTATTGATGAGAAGCTGTGTGTGGTACACCAGTCCCCATCAATTGTCTCCACTTGCCGCATGCTTTCATGCTGGGAGATGATTTGTGTTGAATGCGGAACTGAAATGCACATTGTGAGTCCTAAAAGGTGATAATCATTAAGACATGGAACTGTGGACTGTTTTTAGGAACTAGTATAATGGTAAAATTCTTGAAGAATGATGGTACAACTGCATGGTTCAGTGAGGTATTGAAGAGGTCTGTGAGGACATGACCCAGCTGGTCAGCACATTCCTTGAGCACCAGTCCCGAGGCGCTGCTTGGGTACGTCAGTTCTTCTCAGGGTCCTCCTGACATCAGCTGTGCTGAGACCAAGTACCCGCTCACCCGGATGAGGAATTGCTTTCCTCACAGGAATGTTATGTAGGTTGAGGTTAAGCATAGTACCGTTATTCAAATACGTCTTCTTCGGGCTCTACGTTGCTATGGTTTAATGACGACAACGTGAAAACCTCCGAAATAATATTCAAGTAATCAATTTTAGACCTTAAAGCAACATTGTAAACCCCCTCTATTACGGCCTAACTATAACAATGTAAAAAAAACCCCAGATCAGTCACAAGTTATGGTCAGAATTATAATAGCGAGAGCGCTAATATCCAATACTGTTAGCCAACTGGCACAGCAAGCTCAAGAGGCTAAACTGACCTTTAATGTCATTGCTCAGCAGCTCCAGTCCTCTCCTGATCAACGAAGCCGACATCCTGATTCAAGCTACAAACGTTTTCTTCTACTTTCCACAAACTACATCCACAGAAATGTGCTTTTATAACCGGGTAACAACATGTGGTTCCATAAACATCCGGCAAGCTCGCGTGCGTCGGTTAAAAGCAGTCGGCTTGACGATGTAAAATGAACAAAGTTCCTACCTGGATGACCTGTTGTGCTATTTCAATTACTTTAGTTTTAAATTTTTATTCTTCTTATTCTTCTTCTTATTATTATTATTATTATTAGTAGTAGTAGTCAGTGCGCCCCAGGGCAGCTGTGGCTACAACGTAGCTTGCCATCACCAATGTGTGAATGTGTGTGTGAATGTGTGGATGACTGAATGTAGTGTAAAGCGCTTTGGGGTCCTTAGGGACTAAGTAAAGCGCTATACAAATACAGGCCATTTTAGTAGTAGTAGTAGTAGTATCAAAACAGAACTGCCAACTCTCAAATCAAATATGCTACAATATTTGATCTTGTTCAAATATGGAACAAGTGGCTCCAATCCTCTGTTATTTTCACTTCACACGGAGATAGGTTCATAGATTACGTTTTCTGTTGGAGTTGGAAAAATGTGCATGTCTCGCTGCAGACTTATGAATGAGTGTCGGTTCAGACTTTGTCTAAAATGTAGGCTAATGCCATTTTTACTGTGTCCCCCTTTCACTTTTATCAGTGTCAGGTGAGCCGAGGGGCGTGACGGTTTGCATGCGCTCTCTCGCCACCATTAGTACCTTTGCTCACTCGACCGCTCCCGACTTTTGGCTCGGTTTTGTTAAATATTGTGAAACTTAGGTAAACTTTGTAGCCTGTCTGCATCTCCAGTTCACCATGGCTCTCCAAGCCACCGCTCTGGTCACCTCTAAGTGGCTGGCTCAGGCTGTAAAGGTCCAGGGGAAAATGCGGGTCTTGGACACTTCGTGGTATTTGCCCAAACTGCGGAGAAACGCAAAGACCGAGTTCAAGAAGAAGCATGTGCCGGGAGCAGCTTTCTTTGACATTGACCAGTGCTGTGATAAAACCTCTCCTCTGGACCATATGTTGCCGTCAGAGGACTATTTTGCGGAATACGTCGGGAAATTGGGAATAGAAAACGACACGCACGTCGTGGTCTACGATGGCAGCGAGTTCGGGGCGTTCTCGGCGCCCCGCGTGTGGTGGATGTTCCGAGTGTTCGGGCACAGTGCGGTCTCTATGCTCAACGGGGGGCTCAGGAACTGGGAGCTGGAGGGTCGACCTGTGAGTGACCGGTACGTCAGACCCACAGCGACCGAGTTCAAAGCCTCTCTGAACCGCTCGTGGATAAAAACCTATGAGGATATCCTGGATAACCTGGAGACTAAAAAGTTCCAGGTGGTGGATGCCAGGCCCACAGGCAGGTTCAAAGGACTGGACCCTGAACCCAGAGACAGTGAGTAGTCTGCATTAGAGCCTTTATGATGGTTACATGGTTACAGTCCTGTATGCCCCACTCAGGCTGAAGAGATCCATTCTTCTCAGAACTTCATTACATTTTCAGATTACTGACACCCTTATTTCAAATAGCATCCTCAGACTACAGGCACACTGACATGAGGGGGCGTGTACTGTATCTTTATTCTTATTGCCTCTTGATGACAAATGCGTTGATTATGATTAAGATAACTTCACAACTCAGCTATTGTTGGGACACACTTGTGCCAGGATTTCCGGCCTGACTCATGTCCGTGTGTAACTGAAATACTTCTAAAGAACCCAACATTACACTCTTTTCTCTTGGAAAAGATGGTGACATGCATTTTTTTAATAGAATTTTTATCTTGGTCAAAGTGATGACTGAGTGACTCACAGTAACGTCCCACAGTAGCTTTTATTACGTGCATTGTTGATAGTAACTTTTTCATTAAAGGGTTTATAGACAACATTGATGATCTTATTGTGCCTGTTTTTAAGATAAACAGAATGATTGAACCAGTCAACTTGTTTAAGAGTGTTTAAGAATGACTGATCAAAAACTGGTTCGAGGATTGCACCTGGAGGCGGGTATCAATTACCAGTTTGAAATTCTCCAAATGTCTTCCTGTTGTCTGCGCAGATTTGTTTTTCTGGCAGTTGTACACTGCAAAGACTTCAAACTCATGGCAGTGGAGGTGGATAGACACACAAACGTGTCACAATAAGTTATTATTGTTATTAGGGGAGGATATCATGGCCCATGATATTTTATGTTATTGACCCCTGACACTCCTCTCTTTACTAGTGATGGGATAATTAATGAACAAACATGGACAATAATTAGTATCTTATAAAACACAATTACAGTTTGACTCTGACAGTGACGTCAGGGTGACACAGGTATGGGGGGGGGACAAGATAATGGTTTGCTAGTTCCTTGTACATAGAGTTTTATGGAGTTTGCTCTGGGCTTGGATGACTGAACAACACAAACATGAAAAGAGGTCAGGCAGACAGGCCGTACTTGGATAGCCCACATTTTAGCTATAGTCAATGAACCATACACACACACACACACACACACACACACACACACACACACACACACACACACACACACACACACACACACACACACACACACTGCTGTGCCACAGTAGCAGACAAAGTGAATGGTTAAACGTTTAGATGCAGCAATAGTCCAACCTTTGATCTGCTGATGTTTTTAAAGACGGCACTCAGTGAATGGACAAAACAGTGATAAGGTATAGATGTCTTATCCATATACGTCTCACAGTACACACACTGTTTGAGGGTAAAGCTCTGATGTGCTGTTACAGGGCTCCTCTGCAGGCAGAACACTTCTGAAAGCAGTTTGAGCAGTGACCTTTCTGACTGCTCTCTTAAAAAAAAACAAAAAAAACTTCCCTTTTCATTGCATGTGTAAATCCAACCTGGATTTAATTTTGGGGGAAACAAATAAAACTTTCACATGCTAAATCTGCTCTTCTGATTGACTCCCTTGGGAGTATAAGCATCAGTTTTTGTAATGTCTGTTTTCATATCAAACATCGATACAAACACACATATTTGTCTGTGGTAGTAAAAACGTAGCAAATGCGGGTTTCGCTTTCTTTTCCTCAATTCAGAGTTTTGCTTTTGAAACACTGAACCAATTTCCCACTATAACTGATATAGTCAAGACTAAAATACCGCCTGTCCCAGTGTGGTTGTGGTTTATTAACACCTGGCTATTTTTTTTTTTCACATTTAAAATGTGATCTGAAGAAAACCCTTTCTGGGGTTTCGTCCACATGGTCCTTCTGTAGCCAAAAGATCACAGGGTTGAGTCATCAATGATCACATTATGTTCCGTTTTTTTTATCTTATATTTAAGACTGTCATCTTCGGTCATGGACTTTAACAGTCCTCTGACTCATGCCTCTCTACTGATTTATTCAGAGTCGAGTGCAGCTGAGCTGGACCAATATAACTTACGCCTCTTACTCTTTCTGATGCTAGCAGAGTGGAGATGGAAATGCCGTAATAAGAGGCGGTCAATACAAAGGCAGATTATAATGATTTGCTAATCATGTGTACTGTATAACAAGTTATTCAGAAATGGGGATCATAACAGTTTTACTAATGGCACTAAACATGTGTGGTAAAATTATTTGTGATGTAAAAGGTCACTCCAGGATTAGAGACTACATCAAGGAGGGGTGTAGCTAGAAAGGTCTAAAAAGTAAAGCCAAAACAGAAGTGCCGTAAACATGAATTCTTTTTAATGGCTGGCACAACTTCAATAGTAAGCCTTTACCCAGTGATTGTGCAGTGTCATTGGTTTCACAGTTGCTTGCCACATGTGGTTTTAAAACACCACAGTCACAATGATGAAAATGCGTCACAGCGAGACTTCACTTACTAGTCAATGGGTGATGTCATAGTTACTACTTGTTACTTAAAGAAATGACAAGAAAGCTTGTCTAAGAGAGTTTGGGCTGTGTTGAAGAATAAAGGTTGTCTAACCAAATAATGACAAACTGTTTTTGCCTCATATACTGTATTTCCATGTATCTTTGTATGTGTTTCAATAAATTGCTGCACATATTTTCCATTTTCCCTGCAAAATATTTAGAATACAGAGCAACAGCTCAAGAATTTTACTGTAGTCCACATTCAAAGTGTAGAACATAATCCAGACTGAGAAAAACAGAAGGGATCAACACAGGGTTAGCATGACTTAAAAGCCTCACCAAGGCTAATCAAGATCTCTAAAGGTCTTTTTAATTGCATGTTTCTGTGTAACTGCCCATTTCTTAATTAATTAAGAGTACACATTTGCTATTTCAGATTATTTAATCATATTCTGAATGTATCTGCTCTTTCTGATTGACAGACACAGAGCCGGGCCACATCCCTGGCTCCATCAGCATTCCTTTCCATGCCTTCCTGTCACCTTCTGGCCACTTCCTGCCAAAGGAACAACTCCAGGCTCTGTTTGCCCGTGCTGGTGTGGATCTCGACTGCCCGCTTTGTGTCTTATGCGGCTCTGCAGTGACCGCGTGCCACGTGGCACTGGCGGCCCACGAGTGCGGGCACCCGGGGGTGTCGGTGTATGACGGTGGATGGTCGGAGTGGTACACCCGCGCCGTGCCCGAGCACGTCATATCAGATGGGAGAGGGAAACATTTGTGATAACAGGAAGGACCTGTGACCGATGGTTTTAGGCTGGATCACTTGTGCTGTTGTTGCTATTGAAGTTTGGTCATTTGGGATTTGTATGACTTCCTCCTGTGAAGCCACAGCCAGCAGCACGATAGCAAAATTTCCCAGAATGTCCAAAAAGCTCCTGTATTAATAATACACCACTGGGGATTTTTTTTTTTGTTCATCTTTTATATACTGATAGATGATTTGTGATTAAAGTCAACAATATGTGGACACTAAACTGAACTTCTTAACCCCGTCCCACCACCTCAAGTCTCCACCTGTTGGCAGCTCATGGACTCAAAGACACCTACACTTTGTAATCTTGTGTAATCTTTGGTAAAATAAATATGAACATGTTTATCGACGCAGTAACTGATTAAAAAGGACTGAAAATAGACAAAGAGCAGAGTCTCCTTTGTTAGGTTCTTACAATAATGCAGTTTAAACGATGGACTTTTGACTTGTTGACTGATTAGAGCCTAAGGATAGTGATGTTTTTCTGTTTGTTTTTGGGGGGTTTTCCGCTTCCAAAGTCAGATATCCTGAGAAGTTTGTGTCTAAAGAAAAAATAAATTAATATATCATCATGATTGCTACTGTCTCATGTCATGTTACACATTGCCAATTACTGTACAGCATTTTAGAAGACTCTTTTTCTGTGGTGGCTTAAAATGATTTCAGTGATGCAATGTTGATGCTAAAAATATTGCTTTTAATATAACAAGTAAATCACTTTTGCCATATACAATAATCATTTCTTGAGTAAAGTTCAGCATGAACAGATATAAAATAGACTTGCACTAAAGGAAACAAAAAGGTGGCATCAAAACCCACTTTGCTGTGACGTACTTAGTGATAGTCACACGTATTACACGTAAGGCATTTTTCCACTGCATAGCAAAGGGGTTGCTGTACATAAGTTGAAATGTTAAAGCTGACCTGTGACAAGGAAGTGAGACTCAAATGTCCTCTCTTCCTCTTTCGCATTAAAAAAGCCTTTTGCTTTTTCTGAGCAGTATAGTTGTACATGTGTCACCGAGAGGACATGTTCATTATTTGTGCTGTTGCAGTGTGGGAGTAGTCACCCTGTCCTGGCTCTTAACTGGTGAGTGTGGTGCTCTGATAAAAGATTTCTGTTATCTTGCTGTGAACATGAGCTCCTTTGGGAAAGTTGTTGGTGATAACTTAGAACAGCAGTGAAGTCCCAAGATAATCTCTTGGTTTGTTTTTTATGTCATAAATAATTGGGGGTTTTTACATTTTAAGTTTAATTTTATTTTATTTCAGAACACAACATAAATTCTAGTTAGACTAAAAACAAATAAAAATACTAACAATAAGAAAAAGCTCGCTTGTTTTAACACTGATTATATTTTCAGGGCTTTGATGTGAAGTTATCTTTGTGAAGTTAATATTTATCCCTTTCCACTTTATAATAACCAACATTAAATGCCATTTGAGTTTGTGTTTCTAAAGCTTCCACTCGAGGGCAGCACTACACTAGAGTTTTAAACCTTGGCATTCAGCACTGTTGTATAATAGGAGCTCAGGTGAAATAGTCTGAACATTTAATCATGAGTATTTTTAATTAGTTTCTCTGAGCAGCTTTGCTGAGCACCTGCATCTACACACAGAGTTGTCTCAGGATTGTATCCACTTGAAAAATGTGTTACTTTGTATAAAAAATGGCTTTAATTCTTAAATAATTCTTGTTAAAGTGTTGTCGTAAATCTCACCCAAACGGTCGCAGCAGATGGCTGCCTCGCCCTGAATCTGGTTCTGCTGGAGGTTTCCTCCTGTTAAAAGGGAGCTTTTCCTTCTCACTGTCGACAAGTGCTTGCTATTTGGGGGTCATGTTATTGTTGGGGGCTTCGCTCTATCATTATAGTGGCCTTACATCACAATAAAAAGTGCTGTGAGGGAACTGTTATTTTGATTTGGTACTATGTAAATAACATTGAACAGAATTGAAACTGACATTGTTAAAAAACTTGTGGAACAGTGAAGCATTTACTCGTCAAACAGTAAATGAAGGTTTTTCTTCAAGAACATCTCCAACATTTTGACATTTATTAAGTATCTTTTGGTTAGTTACATAATTAAATTCATATTACGATCATTTATTTGTCTATACATAACTATTAATGTACGGTTGGTGATCTTAACTTGGCTTTAATGTCCTTTATGAGTCTAATGGGCACCATAACTTATATAAATCACGTTTTAAATAAATGTTGGAACTTGTCATTAAGACCCATCAGGAAAGTGTTTCCTCAGGTCTTTTTTTCTTTAGAGTTCAAGGCTTTTTTGAAACTAGAGTCTTGAGATATTTCCATCTCTGGTTGGTCTCTTGCTGTTAGCTGTTTTTAGCATGCTATTGATGCTTAGAGAGATCTAATGTTCTGTTCGCAGCAGTGCAAAGGCAGACATCACAGACAGAAAAATAATATAAAAGATAAAGTTGTAAAAACACTTTACAAACTGTTCCTTTTTTCATCCGTCTCAGAAATGCATGATTTAGAAAGTAAAAATACAACATAATCGTATTTTTTTCCTTAAAATGTCAAGCATCATGGACAAATGACATTACATAGCAGTCAACAGTAGTTACAAAAGGTGCAATGAGCAATCAGCTAATACCCGCCACAAGATGTCACAACAGTACAAAATATTAGTATAATATTATAATATATACGACTATAATATTAGTTATAATATATGCAATGTGCTAAGAAGTGAAGAGTGTGCTGAGAAGATTAAAGGAATACTTTAAGAAGCTAATGAATGTAAAAAACGAGAGCCAGAGGGGGACGGAAAGTGGATAGTTAGCCAATGAGGAAGTGCAGAGGATTAGTAGCAAGGAAGTGAGGCAGCTCTAGAAGAGTGGAAAGGCAGTTAATCCAGATGACATACAGTGGAGGTTTGGATGTTTCTAGGAGAGAGGGCAGTGGACTTTTTAACTAGATTGTTTAACACAATCCTGGAGATTGAGAGGACCCATGAGTAATGGAGAAGAAGTACACATCTTCTTCATTACTTTCCAAGAACAAAGATGATGTGAAAAGCTGTAGCGGTATGGCTTCATGCTGTGAAAGAGCACTTCAGGTGTAATGTTTGCTTTAAGAGTGTTGCTGGGTGGGCACTGGTTTAGCATAGTTGGATGAGCAGGCGACCATGTGCTGCACGTCTCCCCCTCTGTCTCTTTTTGCGTTCCTGTCAGTCTTCACTGTCTCCATCTAATAAAGCCAGAAAAAGGCCCCAAATTTTTTTTTTTTTAAAAAGTGTTGCTGGAACATCAAAAAGGGGTTGCAGTGTCTTCATGGATCCAGAGAAAACATATGATAGGGCGCCTGAGGTAGTGTGTTAGGAAATCAGAAGTGCATGTGAGTGTGGCGCAAGACATCAAATCAAATCAAAATCAAATCACTTTTATTGTCACATCACATGTGCAGGCACACTGGCACAGCACATGCGAGTGAAATTCTTGTGTGCGAGCCCCACAAGCAACAGAGATGTGCAAACACAACAACACAAACGAGCAAAATACAAGAATGGCCAACCTGAAACTAATAAATATATGTACAATATATAATAGTGTATGCATTTCTGGATGTGTATACTAAATATTTTCCTACGTGTGTGTGTGTGTGTGTGTGTGTGTGTGTGTGTGTGTGTGTATACACATTTTTACAAATTAAATAGTAAAAAAATAATAATAATAATAATAATAATAATAAAATATATAAAATATACAGAGTTGAATATGTGCAGGACGCCAGCGAGACAGTGGGTTAGGTGTGTGGTAGAAGTGACAGATAAGTTCAAGGTGGGGATGGGATTACATCAGGGTTTGACTTTGAGTCCTTTCCTGTTTTTGATGGTGATGGACAGCCTGACAGGTGAAGTCAGGCAAGGGTCTACGTGGACTAACGATGCTTACAGATGATATTTTGCAGTGGCGAGAAGGTAGCAGAGAGCCTGGACATGTGGAGGTTTGCACTGGAGAATAGAGGAATGAAAGTCAGTAGAAGATAGAATACATGAGTGAGAATGAGAGGGATACAGGTGGAACGGTAAACATGCAACTAGCACAGGTGGTGAAGGTGGGGTCAACCATCCAAAGCCTCGTATAGTAGACAACAGAGGTGAAGAAGAGAGTGCAGCGGGTGGAGATGAGGGTCAAGGTTGATGTGTGACAAGAGTGAATGGAAAGATTTCCAGTGTGGTGGTGAAACCTGCTATGATGTATGGTTTGGAGACGGTGGCACTGACAAAAAGGCAGGAGGCTGACGTGGAGGTGGCAGAGTTGAAAATACCAAGATGTTTTACTAAGAGTGACCAGGATGGACAGAATTGAAAATGAGTACATGAGAGGTATAGCTCATGTTGAAAATCATTTTTGGAGGGGTTAAGGGTTTCAGGATATTCAACCCCTCATGAACAAAATGTATTGCCTAAACCTTTTATACATGTCTGGCCAGGTTCTAGTAAGTTATGCACAAGTTGGCTTCTTGTATATCCTGTGTGCTGTGGCTTAAAAGCCCCCCTAATCGTGAGACTGGCCTACTTTTTGGTGATCTGCTTGTGTGTGCCTGACGTGTCACAGCACGTGATTAATATTTGTTTTGGTGTCTGCGTTAAAATATTGTCTTTAACACTTTCTCACCTGTGAGGCCCAGTTCGGTCAGATTTAGGCTGTCTATTTTCATCTGCTGTGTGCAGCTGGATGTGGTACTTGCAACGGTGGCATATTAAAAAAAAGTAAGACACTCTAGCACACGTGCACACTTCAGCACCTCTAATTTCAAGTCCTTTCCCAAACTGATAGCATTTCACCAGCAGTGGATAGTTGTGTATTAACTGGGCACAGTCACTTTTTTGTAGTATAGACTGTTCTGCCACTTATATCGTGCCTCCAGGAAACTGCAGAGGGATGATTGCCGTGTGAGTGCATGCACACGAGAACAAAACTAAATTTAGGACAGTGATGTGTTGTATTACTCAGTAACGGGTAAATGCATTACAGTAACACCAACACTGCTTTTTACCCACAGAAAAACCAGGTAGGATGACAAATAGAGGTTTTCACAATTAACCAATAAGCTTATTTAGTAAGCCAGCTGTTTCCCCCATTCTCAGCCTTTCTCACTTGCTAAGCTAACCTTCATATTTCTTATGTAAACATATGAGATATCGAACTTTCCATCAAACTCTCAGTAAGAAAGCACATTTCCCAACTAATCATTTAACCTGGCCCTAAAAAGAGTTGACTCTGAATTTCAGTTAGCAAAGCAAACAAAACAGAGGCATGAAATTATAGTTTCTGCACTAGCATATTACTTTTACTTCTTACCAAGTCATAGTATTTGTAACAAATAATAGAAACTCAGTGCAAAGGGAACAGAAAGTGTTTATGCGAACATAGAAAAAGGGGTTTTCACCATGTTTCACATTTCTTGACACGCTGATTGAATGTCAAGGAGTTACAACCCCAAGGGAAACCACAGCACCGCAGCCTCTTCTTTTCTCAGAAAATTTTCCAATACGTCACTAGAGGCAAGACGGCAAAACTTTAGTCAAAGAAATGTTTAGGGTACACGGCCTGAATAACCCTACAGACATGGAAATGACAGCACGCTGAACAACTCTGGAACGGTAAGTTCAATTTTTACTTGGTTTACTTGGTCTTTTCTAAGAGAGATCAAACACATTTTTTAGTTGCTATGAATGAATGAACCTGCGGTGAAGAAAGATGGTGTTGCAGTGTGATGGAGAAAGTGATAAAGTCTACTCTGAAGCGAGATTAGAAGTGGCTGGTTACGTGCATGTGATGAATGGAAAAGGCTTTCTTTTTTCTGTATTTAATTCATAAAATCATAACAAGTTAAAGCTCACCTATTGTGTTTATGCAAGAGTTCTCACTGTATTTTCCACAATATCATTGTGAACAAGACTTTTCACAGTTATATTGTAATTGTAATATATTCTGCACTAAAGATCACCTAAAAGGTCCAAGTAGACAGAAATATATTTAGATATAAAAACTAGTCCCAGTAAGATACCTAATGCTGTCTTTTTAATAAAAACGCTAACTCGGAAAGGTGCACTTTAAATGGCACAGGAAAATAGGTGGGGGGGTGAGGCAGGGGGAGGTGGCAGAATAGCAAAGACACAAAATAGTGTGGAGGAGCGAGAGAAGGAAAGGACGCCAGAGTTAAAGGGTTTCTAAAAGGACATGTGGATAGTTTTGTCAAATAAACAAAAGTTGTCCATGCACACAACAGCTTTTTTGGGGGTTGCAGTTTGAAATGTGTCAGCATGCTAACAAGCAAGTTTATCATGTTGATTTTACACATAAACAGTATTAAACAAATTGAAATTCAGACATTTCACAAAGCTCGTGGTAAGCTGTAAACACCCAAATTTCTGCCTGCCAGCAGCATTAGAGGAAACAGCTTAGGGGATTTATTGTATGTCTACAAAATTATGTGTCCCTGCATGCTCAACAGTCATACTGCTGCTGCCGCTGTTGTTTCAGGATACGCCTACTCCTAGACTGCGGCTATGATATGCTAATTTATCCCACCTTCAACCCTTTCAGTTAAGAACTGAAGCCATAGCGGCATAATCAATCCAACCATCTCATTTCCAAGTATCTGATCACATAAAAACTACTCGGCAGATTCTTGTCTCTGACATCATAATAATAACGATACTTCAATTAATCACTTACAGTAAACAAGACAAGGTTCCACCAACTGACAACCATGCTCATTTTAGCTACTTATAGTCAGAGAGCAACAAACATCTTTACTGCCTCTTTTTGGTTGAACATCAGCCAAAAAACAAAAGAAGGAAAGAAAAAATACCCAGACAGGTCAGCAACTTTCTGGTAACCACCAGTTGCTTAGGGAAAATCTGCATTTCCTGACACCAACTATCTAATGAGTGACATTTTTGTCAGTCATGTAGGTTGACAGGGTGGACCGGACTTTAAGCCCATGTGACTGAAGCTTAACATGATGACTATTATGAAGCAGTTCTGATCTGTATGCCCACAGAAATGAATAAAACATGTTACTCCAGCTCACCACTAGTTGTGGTTTCAGAAACCGCTGCACCAGTAATTTCAAGAAAAAAGTAGTTCAAGAAATGAAGAGCAGACTTTCTGGATTGTGAATGGTTGCTTTTTTTGTTATTGGAAACAAACATACCTTTCTGGGAAGACAAAGGGGTTAGGATGTGGTTTAAGTTTTTAGTGTGTATTTGTATTCAGTTTGTGGTTGTTTTTCTCGTGTGTCAGTGAAGTGAGTAAGGAAAGAGAGAAAGAGACGAAAGAGAAAAAAAAGAGATCAAAGAGTGTCAACTTTTTCACTTTGCTGTCGGACCAGTGTAGGGGAAGTCCAAAAGTCAGTAGACAAATGATATGAAGAGAACTAGTGCTTAACACATGAAAAATGGTTCTTAGAAGGTAAAGTATTAAGATAGTGTCTGATAAGAAGAGGCAAGAAGAGGAATCTTGATTTTCTGAAGTTATTAACAAAGCGGGTTTTCCACAATTGGATAAGTGGTCAACTGACGCAAATCATTCAAATCTCCTGTTAGCTGGGGAAGTCTGTGGATTGTCCAGTATGACTTTGACTCGTATCATTAATCACATGACTTCAGGTTTGATTAAAAACAGACTTGTGATTTCAGTCTTATGAACTTTTTAAAATAAAAAATCCACCATAACAGAAAAAGTCTTGTTGAAGTCTAACCAAAAACAAACAATCCATCCATCTTCTTCCGCTTTATCGCGGAAGAAGTCGCGGGGGCAGCAGCCTAAGCAGAGAGGCCCAGACCTCCCTCTCCCCAGCCACCTCCTCCAGCTTATCCGGGGAACACCAAGGCGTTCCCAGGCCAGCCGAGAGATATAATCTCTCCAGTGTGTCCTGGGTCTGCTCCAGGGCCTCTTCCCAGTGGGACATGCCCGGAACACCTCACCCAGGAGGCGCCCAGGAGGCATCCTTGTCAGATGCCCGAACCACCTCAGCTGGCTCCTTTCGATGTGGAGGAGCAGCGGTTCTACTCTGAGCCCCTCCCGGATGGCTGAACTTCTCACCCTATCTCTAAGGGAGAGGCCAGCCACCCTAGGGAGGAAGCTCATTTCTGCCTCTTGTATCCGCAATCTCGTTCTTTCGGTCACTACCCACAGCTCGTGGCCATAGGTGAGGGTAGGGACGTAGATCGACCGGTAAATTGAGAGCTTCGCTTTTACACTCAGCTCTCTCTTCACCACGACGGACCGGTGCAGCGTCGGCATCACTGCAGCCGCAGCACCAATCCGTCTGTCGATCCCTTCTCCCATCACTCGCAAACAAGACCCCGAGATACTTGAACTCAGAAACGTTGGACATAATTGGACAATATTACTCAGCTGAAACAAGGCTGTCCATAAGACTTGGCTTTGATGACACTGTAAGGGTAAAAAAGATGGTTTGTCAGAGTGGAAATAATTGAGGCTGAGGCATTCCTATCCAAAGTAATTACAGTGAATCATTTCATGCTCTGTATTCCATACACAACACCAGAGGTTACAAGTAGACAATTTTACATAATCCAGACCTTTATGTCTTTAAGAAATGCTTAAATGTGACTAAATGGACAGTTTCACCTGGCTTCAAAGATAAATATAGCTTGGCTCTGTCATCATAGCTATGAAAATGTGTGCAGTGTTTACTAGTGATATTGTTGAAGTTGAATAAAGGTAAGTGTGGGCACAGAAGCTCATGGAACTTCATGATGAATCTTTTGCATTTAAAAGACTCACCGTTCTTTGAAAGTCTGTCTGAATGCTTTAACTGCAGAGGACTTCTACCCACGCAAGAAGAAAGAGTTAGCTGTGATTAAACCAAAACACCCACATCAAACATGCGCCTTGTTTGAGCCGTCTGCTACAGATTGATGTGACTGCAGTGCGACCTTTATAGATCTGGTAGAGTGAAAGGTCAGTTTCTACAGATTCCTCACACTGAGGAGCAGCAGTGCATTAGCGGTGTCAGGTAGGTGTATGTTGTCAGACCATTTGCATGCGGAAGATCAGATAACGAATAAAATATAAGCAGTCTCATATCATAATTTGACACAATAAGTAATCTACTTCATTTCCTATCCCATACTGGTGTTTCTCTTTTTTATTCTGGAAGATTGCAAGGCTGTTATCTTCTTGGATCACTACATGCAACATTGTCACCCTAGAAGAGCTCTTATCAGAGAGTCTCAATGTCAGGATGGAACTGATCTTGCTTTATGCTGCAGCACATGACTCAATCTAATAGTACATTTTAAGAGGATGTAGTTAGTGTAACTTCCCCCCCTCACCTTTTGTATCAACTGACATCTTGTTAATTTTTACACAAAGTGCCTCCTGTTAAGCTTATCAACTTCCTGACTACTAAAGCACTTTCTTGTAATGTGCATGACTGGAAATTGTATACTCCATTTATTAAAATCATGTAAGTCTGAGCTCATTGCATGCAATCAGATTAAGTTTTTTTTAAGAAGTGCCGTTAGCAGGAAGTGAACCTGTCAGAATAATGGAACATTTGAGTTCTCAGAAAAACATTTTGACCTTTATTAAACCTTGCAAACAGGTGACCGTAGAAGCACCAACATAATGTGCTTTCCCCTGTGCACGGAAATGGAAGAAAAACAGTAGTGTGCAGCGGTTTGGGCTAAAAAAAAAGGAGAACAACACTTTTTCTTCTTTTTTTTTTCTTTTTTTTAAAGAAATGATACTGGCACCACAAATATTTATCAGTAAATGATTTTTAAAATGTTCCACTGCATTTTAAACTGCAGCAACTCATGGTATACTTGCCACGAACTGCCACAAGTGTTGACTTCTGCATGACACTTGGAACGTAGTTTGTTAGACAGTTATTCTATGGATTGTGGCTGAAGATAATATTTAGGGTTTTAGCTGCAGGTTCAGGTTTAGGTTTTCTATCATGCTACAAAGCAGAATACATGTTATGTTATGAATGTGAATCTAAACATGTAAAGAATCTACGTCAGCGCTGTGCAGTATAAACTTAATATGTTTGCGTTAATCACAATGAAAAGAAATGTTCGCTTGAATATCAATGAGATAAAATGCTTTTAAAAAAAGGTGAAAGTTTTAGGTCAGGCTCTGGGTGTTTGTGGGTCAGCTTGCACTTGGCTGCAAAACCACAAGAACCACGAATCCACACAAACACATTTTTTTTTCATCCTGTTTTTCACAGAGTTTAAATGTCATTGCGGTCCACATGCAAAAGCAGCTGCAGCTAATACATTTATAAGTATTAGCTGTAGCATGCCCTTTGTGTGCATTGCTGTGCACGGTTAAAAATCCAACAGGCTGTAGTCAACAAACTAATAAATGATGATGAAGTTTAAAACTGAAACATTAACGCAGAAGCTGCCAGTTTTTACTTGACTGCATGTTTAAATGTGTCATCAGGTACTAAATTTAACCTTATCTGTCAGTTGAAAGAAATGATAGGAAGTAAGAAACACGTGTTGACATGCTTCAGATGCTCAGAAGTGAAGAATAATTAATCAGAAGTTCACATTTTAGTCTGGAGAGCAGTGCCGATTCAAAGTAAGATCCTCTACAGTGTTAATTGCTTGAATTGAAAAGCAACGAATTCAACCTTTTTTTTTTCCTTTTATCTGTTTGGGTTTGTGTAGCTGACACAATTATTATTATTGTTTTATTAAGAGAACTGTTTGATATTTAAACTGTATTTTATTAAATAGTTGTGCTGAATTCCAGTGGAGATTGAATGGAAACTGCTGACATTTTTGCACAAATGTGGGTGGGATGAAAAAGGCAGACTGTTGTATGTTCCAAAAAGGAAGCTGATGAAAGGTTTTGCATGTCTTGAGTGTGCGTGGCTGAGTGTAAAATGAGAATTTGACCAGAGTATTTCTTTTCATTACCTGTTTTAATGGCTGTATGAGTGTGGCCTTTCAGAAAAAACAGCTGGTCTTGTTTTACCCTGAAAAAGGAAATATCAATGACATTGTATTTGGTGTTGATTTTGATGCATAAGCCTGATTTACACTGGAACTTTGTTGTCTCAAATCATCATTGTTCATTTATCCTGTTACTGCAAGAGAACAAATGTCACATTTGTACAGATGTGGAACCGCAGAGGAGTGGGGCAGGATCTGAAACACTTCTATTTCTGTTTTTCCATCGACTGCTTATGTTACAACTTATTCTTGATGTGTTTGTAGGCAGCAGTTTTTTTTCTATGTGTATCTCTGTCACATTGTTGCATCTTGTCAACCAGATGATTTAATAAACACTTTAAATTTATTTATTTTTTATCTGGGCAGGATGAGAAAAATTGGGAAGCAGTGAGCCAAAGTCTGGAGCGACTACAATGCTTCAAATCTTCCAGTCACTGAGCTTTGGAAACAAACCATCCCAGTGGCCTCAAAGGACTTAACAAATGGAGAGAAATAAGAAAAGACTTTCCCTGTTTATTCTGCTGCCTCTGCTGCTGCTCTGCACAAGTGATGAGTGTCCCAGGCTTCCAGAGAGTTAGTCTTTATTCCTCTTTATTCATGTTTAACTGATTTTAAGATCTGTTGTTTGACATATTTACTCATTTTCATTTAATCTCTCCTGTTTTAATTCTCACAGATCTCACTTGCTACACTGACTACAATAGAAACATCACATGTTTGTGGAACAGCAAATACGTGTCTGATGACACTGCATGCACCATACATGCTCAGTATAAAGGTCCCTACATGTAAGGACCTCAATCACAAAAAGAAAACCTAGATGCATAATACTTACAATACACGAGTCACAAATGTCATCAGTAACATCATCTACAGCAAAATCAAATGAATATTCTTCTTCTCAGCTCTTACAGCACTTCCTGTCACCTAAAGTCTGTTGACATGTCCAGACCAGACCTAAAGGAGTGCTCCCTCATCTTTGAAATGGAATACACTGTGAGTGTGTAAACAACTAGCATTGTTGGTGGATACCCTGTTTATTAAAAATATGTTTAAAATCTGTAGAAGAGAGAAAAAAAGAATCATCTGCTTTTTAAGGTATAGACAGCTGTGAAGAATCCTGTGATGAGCATATGGCCAGCAGGACATTTAAAGCACACTGCTTTCCATTTAATATTAGAGTATCTATGTATGAATTTCAGGAAGTACAACTCCAGGATCAGGCTTCTTTTTTATTTTTACTTTTTTGCACATGAAGTGAAATTAAAGCTAATTATGGCCTCTGTGCAGACACAGACTACTGTGTGAAAATGCTAATTTCTCAAAACGTAGAAGCTAAACTGAGAGAGCATTCTGGACCCCTTTTTTTCTAATATGTGCGGGTATACCTGCACATATGAAATAATAATATGTCAGAAATGAAGAAGAAGCATAACTGGTCCCACCCTTGTGAATTTCACTCTGTGACACCAAGGAAAACCTCAAGCCTCAAGCATATATACATCACTTCTAGATTTACATCGAAACTATTATCTGTAGATTTGAATCAAAACATTTTAAATTTACCAATCGATTTAGATCTTCACTAGTTTTGGATCATTTTATTAATTTTTCAAAACAATTTATTTCAGTTTCGGTCTCTCCATGTGTTGTCCATGAATCTGAGCTGTGCTCATATGAAGCAGAGTCTAAACACTTCCTACATGCCGTCCTGTCACAGTGAGTGTAATCTATACTACCTCATTGTTACTTACAATATGACCTATTTACGGAGCCCATAGAACATATTTGTCTGATTCGTGTGTGTGTGTGTGTGTGTGTGTGTGTGTGTTCATGTGCACACTCTTACAGTAAAGGTGAATCCTCCTTCGAAGCCAGAAGTCAACGTCACCTCTGTTTCCTGGTTGTCCGAAGACCCCGAACATGAAATGATCAACTCATACGAAAGTGAAGTGCAGTGGAAGCAGCAGGATCAGTCATGGAGTGTAAGTTTAGATTTTGTATCACAATGTGAATGAGTTTGGGTATGAAGTCGAGATCCTGAAAGTGCACGTTTAAATAGTGTGTACACATGATCCTTGCCCTGTGTTTGTGTGAATTCATAGCAAGAGTAAATAAAGTGATATAAAAATCTTTCTGTCTGTCAGGATCCCCCCTTTCAGAAAAAAGGTGACATTCAGTGCGAGAATGAGTGCAGGGCAGAGCTGGACCCAGACAAACTGATACAAGGCGAGAAGTACGAGGTACGAGTTCGTGTGCGGTCTGTTAAACCTCGACCCAAGGGAGCCTGGAGTGACTGGAGCCCCACTGCATCATGGGAGTCACCAGTAGGAAAAAGAAAACCACCATCAGGTACTTTTTTTGCCAAATGGCTCCAAAGACAAATAGTTTAGTTTAAGAAACTCTGCAGAGTTCTCTTTTACATTCAGTCCTGCCTTCTCTCATTTTTCTAAGCTAACGTGATCGGCTCTGTCTTCTGTTTCAGTACAACAAGGACACACATTTTATAAGAGCAACTAAAGCCCACAGAAATTCTGTATTTGTTTTACCTGATGAAGTCAGTACAGTCAGTACCATTGTTATTCTCTGTTTATGTAAATGACGTGCAGCTCCAAGATAGGAAAGTGAAAATGTGAAAATATGCTGATGATATGGCTATTGTTGGTCTTCTATAGGAACTCGAGCCCTAATGGTTTTGCTCAGGGATGCAGGTTGAAAGAAGGGTGTAAATTTCATTATTTCCTTATTAAAAATGAAAAAGCTTGTCTTGAATTACCCAATCCCCATGACCGGCTTCACTTTCTGATCAGTCTGTGAGAGTCATTAATATCTTTAAGTATCTGGAAACACATTTTAAGGACAAGATTTATTTTTTTTATGCTCATTCCATTTACAGGAAAGCTAATTGGAGAATATTTTGTTATTTTGTAACATGATTGTTAGAACTACCAGAACAATTACTGGTCGATAGCAGCCTTGATTGGAATCTAGTATCTTCAAGCTGTCTTAAGGAAAGCCTGGTCTATTGTTACTGACCCCAAACACCCTCTTCACTCTGATTTTGAATTAATGCTGTCAGGATGACGTTACAAGATGCCTCTAGCTAGCAAAAAAGTCTATAAGAGATCCTTTGTGTCAAAAGCATTTAATATTTTAAAAAAATCCATCATATACTGTGAAGTATTTCTATAGGTATATTGGAGTGTTATTTATGCTTAGGTTTGAATGTGGTCTGATTCCTACCAATATTTTTATTATGATTTTATTGCCTGGTTGATTTTTGACTTGGTGAACCAAAGACAATTTTCCATTAGTGTGGACGATAAAGTTATTCTATTCTGTTTTTTGGTTTTTTTGTATTTTTCAGATGTTCCTACACTTGTTGTGTGCATAATTACAGCAGGTGTTGTAGTGTTAATGGCAGTCATTCTCTGCACAACTAAAAAACACTGGTAAGCAAACTTTTCCAAAAATATCTCAATGTGCAGTATATTATGATTAGTTATTCTGGTATGATGTATTAAAAACAAAAAGATTCTTTTTGACAGCTTCGGTTTTGATTGTAATTTTGTTGCCTCAGGGTTTATGTAGTAAAGACAATGAAAGGTCAGCCCGTACCAGACCCAGGAAAATCCTCCCTGCAGAATGTACATTTTAAGGTAAGCATACAGGCTGTAGATGCGTCCTCTTTACTCTCTACTGTTAAATCATGTAATCAGGTTACAGTTTACAGTTTAAAATGAAAAACAATTGAAGCTGCCATTTCAGGGCAGTAAAAAATAACATTTGTGTACTATCATGGTGAACATGTTTGCAGTAAATGTACATGACTAGCAGCTATCGTTAGCATTTATTTTGAGCTGTGTGTCAGCCACATATGACTGTAAGTCGATGTGGCAGGCCGTGGCTTGCGGTGCCGTGCAGGGACGGCAGACGCACCTGCATGGCATCTGCAATCATGCCCCGCCTACTTAAATACTGTAGTGGGTCCTGCGTGTGCACAGCAACCATCAAGTATTAATAAAGAATGATTAAAATGCCACTGGGTCAGCCGTGGTCGTTTACAGTCGAATACTGAATCTTCTTTAGTTTTCAGTTCAATACTTTGTCATAACCATCTACAAATAAAAATGAGATAACTGCAGCTCATAAACAGACACAGCATGCAACATAAAAAGAGAATTACTGAAAGTTGTGCTGCAGACAGTCTAACCAGACAAACAAAATTGATCACCGATCCATTCGTCTTTTTAATCCTGGTCTTGAAGTGCAGACTGAATATCTAGTATATTTCAAATCTTTCTAATCTCTTCTGTTCTGTGACTTTCTCTCCTCCAGAGTGGGTTCTCCAGTGAATACTTTCACTCCTTCTTGAAACCAGTGGAAATTATCACTGTAGAATTAATCTCACCTGTGGATGCTGCTGTGGCCTACAAGCCAGATGAGAAGATGGTGTTGAACAAAGGCAGCTATGACTCCACCAGCTCCAGCTTCACTAACCCAAGTTACTCTGAGCTTTGTAGCCCTCCTCCTATTTCCTCACTCACTGCTGGGAATCTGAAGCCCTGTGCGGTTGACACGCCTTATGGTCCTGTTGGTACTCAGGGTGAAGGAAAAAGCGCAGAACAGGAAAGTGATGAAGCGAGAGAGAAAGAAAAGGAGAAGTTAATGTTGCTGCTCAAAGGCAGCAGTAACAGTGAGCCAGTGCAGGTGATTTCAGACTACGAGAAAACTGAGAGGCTCGACAATGATCGATTTAGGCTCCAGAGTCTAGATTCAGGCATGTGCAGTTGTGAAGAGGTCAGTGAAGAGAGCATGGAGGCAGATAGCATCAATATGACTGATAGCCATAATGAAGAACCTGAGGGTGAGGAAGAGAAGGAGGGAGGGAATAAACAAAAGGCAGATTTTCAGAGGTTGTTTGGAAGCAGCGGAGGTGTGTTTGGCAAGTCTATCCAGGTTTGTTCTGATTATGAGCGAGTGGAGAAACAGCAGGCTGACAGCCCGGAGCTTCCCAGCTTGGATTCAGGTGTTAGCAGTGGGGGAGAGGAGCAGCTGAGTCAGGATGAGGGCATGGAGGATGTTGATAAGTCCACTGAATCTACACGCTTCCTGTTTCCGCCTCATCCTTCCAGTGCTTTACCATGCTCCCTGCTCTCTTTTCCACAACTGCCTCTGAACTTGCCTGGGCCACGACTGAGTCCAGCGTTGCAGCTCCAGCCAGGTCACATGACACAGGGGTTTGCTCTGATGTCAACAGGCAGGTCGGTGGAGCCCTCTGGTGATGGATATATGCCAGTGAAACAGGAGGACGGCTGAGAACAGACAGCAGGATCAACTAGCAGGACAACATAGCATGTAGCACTTGGAGGAGTCATCACAGTCAGTCAGTTCTCAGGAAAATGTGACATCACATAATTCTTTCTCTTCTGCTCAGTTTTCAGCAACTTTGACAGTTTCATGAATGTATTTTACTTTTGTTTTTTATATATTTATATCAATATTTATGCCTGCTCAGAAGCTCATACTGTCACCCCAGAATAAAATAATGTGACTCTTTCTACAATGTAAAGGCTGCCCTCTCTGCCATCACACTAGCTGACCTGACTGACTCTAAACTGTGTAAATCTGTGTAAACTGTGGTAAACTGTGGTAAACTTCCCTACATGGACTAAAGTTTTTGGCCACATACATATTGAGCGATTTAAATCCATACCATGAAGCTTCCAGTGCACATTTTTTATCCTGATGTCAGTGGCAGAGGAGGTTTGGAGCTGTACAGAGCAGAGATGGGCAGTAACGCGTAATCCGATTACTTTTTTCAAGTAATGAGTAAAGTAAGGGATTACTGTTGCAAAAACGGTAATTTGATTACCGTTACTTTCCCGTAGGAACGCTGCGTTACTGCGTTACTAAAACCGTGATTTTTTTGCGAGAATGTCTCATGACAGTAAGGTAAGCAAGTGCGACGTTCGTGACAGCAGCTGTGTGCAGATCAACAATGGATAATATATCGAGTGCAGAAGAGAGTATGAGCATGCAGCGTTTAAAGCGTGGAAGTACTGACCTTACTTTAAGTTTGATTCCATAAAAAGTGACAAAAACCTGCCCCAGGGCAAACCTCCGCCTACGCCACTCTTGCTTTACAGGTGAAAATAGAGCAAAAGGGCCGCTGAGTCTTTGATTTTATTTATTTTCTGCTGTGTTTCACTTGCATCTATTTGAAAGACTGAGTGTAAACACAAAAAAAATATATTTTATGTGCGGGAATGTGCAGAAAATAGGTTTAAATATTAAACAAATTTCTTCCAGTCAGAGAATGTTGCATATAATAAAATTTTTGCTTGATGCATAAAGTTAAAAGATTAAAACTAATAAAACAAGTTTTAAAAAGGGACTTTTCCATTTGATTACATTTTGTATGATGGATTATGTAGAAAAAGTAGAATTGGGCTGAAAGATCTATCGCTTTATCACCTATTCAGGTTGTAAATCGTGTTTTTAAAAAGTAACTAAGTAACTAAGTAATTAATTACTTTTGAAAATAAGTAATCAGTAAAGTAACGGGATTAATTTTGGGGGGAAGTAATCAGTAATTAGTTACTGATTACTTTTTTCAAGTAACTTGACCAACACTGGTGCAGAGCCTTGGTGGCTTTTATCTCAGCTTATGTTGTCTGACATAGTATTACGGTACCACACTGTGAGAGCAGTGAACTGTTCAGACCCATTCTTTCACAAATACTTGCAAAGGCAGACTGCATGGATGCTTAATTTTATACACCTGTAGTCATGGAACTGAAACACCTGAATTCATTGAGTCAGAGGTGTGGCCCAATACTTTTGGCCATATAGCAGCGTATTTAACAATGTTGGATTGCTTGTTTGTAACAGACTAACTTGGTAACTTTATTGCAGGAAACATATCCGGTCGTTAAGTGATGACGTGACGAATTCTACTTCTGGGCCTAAAGTAGTCTGCGTTTAATATGGCTTTTGTGTTGTTAACTTGTTTAATGTTTTGTATTTTCTTCTATTTAATCTCAAAAAGCTCCTAAAACAGTTAGTGATCACTGTTGACCTCCCTCGGCTTTTATTACCGCTAATCTACAGCCCAGCCCATGCAGCAGTATATGAATGACTAACCTCGTATTGTGGATGGATTATCTCAGTTGTTCTCCTGGCTGAAGTTTGGTCCTTTTACAGCATCCTGCCATGCGATTACATTTGTTCCTGACCACCGAGAACACTCACGTTAACTTTTATCGAGTGGAAAAAAGTTAGCTTGTATATATTATGCTAACATAGCTGTGTCACTAGCGGTCATGTAGCACAGCATTATATACCAGCTAGCCAAACTTCAGTAACCCTACAAACGTCACTGCTGTTTAGTTTTCTGTCTTCATTTATGTTGGAAGTGATAACAGAACTGTACGTTTTAATTTGTTTCCAAAGCCCCGCAGTCAGGACATGCTATATTGTATCTAGATAGAAGCTAGTGAGCTAACTTCCTGCTAACTTCTAACTCCGTTAAATATCATAAATTAGATTTTATTTATTCTTGTGTGGCAGCTATTTACTGACTTTAAGAAGTTATTTGAAATTATGTCATTTCATGAATAACAGTTATTTTCCATGAAAACTAAAAATGGTTAAAATCTCAATAAAAATTAACGAGAAATACATGCAATTTTGCAGTTTTTTGGCTCAACATGTCATTTTGAGGTTAGGGGTGCCATTGGGTCATGGTTAGGTTTTTGGGTAAGGGTTAGGGTTAGGCATTGATTTCTGATGGTTGGTTAAGGGGTAATATGTCAATTCAGTGTCCTCACTAAGATGTGAAAACGAACGTGTGTGTGTCTGTGTGAAGTTTTGATGTGAATCTGAAAAACACAATTTTGAAAACACTGGAAAGACCTGGGCCCTGTGCTTCGTACGTCGCTTACTACATCCAAGATCAAATGAAACATCCAAGACCAAATCATCGCGCTAACTCTGAGCTCGCTAATCCGGTTCCCCGAACACACCTGTTGTTGACGATTAGTATAGCTGGATGAAGTAATGTGAGATCACTGGGTGGCCCAACAGGGGCTACGCATCGATAGTAGAAACATTGATCGGCAACCCTTTGATTGGTCGGCGAAAATGTCGAAGGAGCGCGCTCGGTATTTTTCGGCAGCAGAGCAAGAACTCTTGAGTGAGGGATTTCAGGAGTTTCAGAGTTTAATTAAAACGCAAGGGAACACTGCAAAGGCTGCAAAAGCAAGGAGAGAGGGCTGGCAGAAAGTTGCTGACAAATTAAACTCGTAAGTAATTTAATAATAACAATAATAATGGAGTGGATTTATATAGCGCTTTTCAAGGCACCCAAAGCGCTTTACAATGCCACTATTCATTCACTCTCACATTCACACACTGGTGGAGGCAGCTACGGTTGTAGCCACAGCTGCCCTGGGGCAGACTGACAGAAGCCAGGCTGCCATATTGCGCCATCGGCCCCTCTGGCCAACACCAGTAGGCGGTAGGGTAGATTTATCATATCACACCATATTATCCAATATTATATTACATTATATTATATTATAATATGTTATATTATATCCCCTTTCACATTAGAGCCACAACAGGACCCACTAGAACATGGGAACAAGTAAAAGTGAAATATAAGAATATTCTACAGAATGGTAATATTTATCACTTATATTGCTTGTCGTCTCTTGGAAAGAGACCCTGGAATAATCTGTTTGTTTGTTCATAACAGCAACCAAGAAAAGGGCAGAGCAAAAAAAAAGACAGGTGGTGGTCCTGCACCCCCTCGTCAACAAGTTGGTTAAGTGAATAATACCCTCACGGGAAAATCGATATCTCTCTATGAGCACACTGTCGCGCTGAGCTAAAGGATCCTGTCTGTCCCGCAATATACGCTGAATTCTGAAAACTCTCCTTATCAATCTTGGACCTTCCTCAATGGGTGGCTCGCGTAAACGGACAGGATATGACTGCGACAGACTTCCCAAATCCACCTTCGCTTTTATAGCCGTGGTCTCTCATCTTGATTACACGAAGTAATTTACAATTACTACTCTGAAATATGAAATACATCTGTAATAATCACATACATGTAATAGAATGTTAATAGTACATTTCCCTTTTTTAGGAAATGACCTGTATATATCTGTGTGACATCAATAAAAGGATCAAGTGCTGCATTATCTTTAGTTACATTGATGTTATTTATTTATGGTGAAACAGTGGTGGAATATCGCTGTTGCTTTCGTATGAATGACGCGGACATACCTGCGTGGCCGCGATCTAATCCTGTTTACATAAAGTAAACCTGCTCCCCAGCAGGTTTACGCTTACGGCTCTGTTGCTATGACAGCAAGTCCCGGATGGGCTTCGGGGAACCGAACGATCCAGGATCACGCGAAATGGTCAACAATCTCATCCAGCTAACTCACTTAGCGCGGTACGAAGAACAGGCCCCTGAAGACACTTTTTCCTTTTCTTTCTATGCAAACAAAAATTCCCACTGAGGCTTTTCAGTGTGAAATTTTGTTTGTATAGAAAATACCTGTGCCATTTGTCTTTGTTGCCATCTACTGGTGAACATCACCTTAACACTACATCAGGTGAGATTTTCACTCTGCACAGCAACACAAAACTCTTTTAACAACACAAACAAACAACAAAATTAATACATTTTAAAATGATGTAGACAGCTCAAGATAATGTTAATAAAGACTCAGTGAAAACTGAAGTTTATCTTAATCCTTAAAATATGCAGGGAATCACAGTTGCTTATGTCCAGCATCACTCTGTTATTATAAAATTTATCTAAAACGTGGCCAGTTTAATGTCTTAAACTGAAATCACATTAAAGTTTTGATCAACTATAATCCAGCTGATTTTTTACCCAAAAAGTTAGATGCGACATATAAAAAGTGGGCAGGACAAGGCTTAAAGGTATACTGTACATTTTATGATAAGGGAACTCTTAGGAACTTCCAGTCAATAAAAGATCAATGCCAGTTAAGCAATAGTGATTTTTTTAGGTTTCTCCAAATCCAGCATCATCTACATAACTTTATACCCAAGAGAATAGATCTTTTCTCTCTTCCTGTTCTGAATATATTTGTTAAGGCATACTATGCGGATCCTGGTCTCAAAGTGATTTCTAGACTGTACAAGTGTTTACAGGAAATTAAGAATATGAATACAATTTGCATCAAACAGAAATGGGAAAGGGAAACAAATATGGTAATTTCAAATGACACTTGGTATCAGCAATGTGCTCCGTTATACGGCATTTTGAGTCTGGCTGTCCGAAAGACTAAATGGCTCGGTGTAAAAATTCCATCACTAAATGACATGAAGTTGTGTATCGGTTGTTTAAAATGGAAAAAATTACATTCTCTAACAGATTTCAATATGACACATTTGTTGAAATTTGGGACATATGGAAACATTATATTTAGTCAAGGCGTCCCGAACTTGTATGAACCTCCATATTCCAGTATCTTATATTTTTGAATTGTTATGTACATATGTTAACTAGTAGGTACATCCCTTGCTTTTTGTGTTTGTTTGTTTGTTTATTCTTGTTGTACATGTTGTGTTTTATGTTCCCTATTTTAAAAAATGTATATTTAACAAAAGGTCGACATACTGAAAAGTGACTTTCACACACTTTAGAATTGTGCCTGTACCTCTGTTTTTGCCTTATGTTTCAATAAATTGCTGCACATATTAAAAATAATAATAATTTTAAAAAAAAATAACTAAAACTGAGTCAGCACCAAAAAAACCTCGTATCTTTTAAGAATTTGTCCATAAACAGTAGCGTTGCTCTTGAAATACTGGGGCTAAATCCAGACCTGAAATCTATGGGATTTTCAGTCAATACAGTATACTATTATTGTATTTAATAGTAAAATTTATGTAAAATGTCAAACATTATATGCTACCTAAAGGTTGACGTCACAGAATGATACTGAAATAAACAATCAATGCAATTTGAGTTTGTTTGATGAAGCTCTGGTGATAGAGCTTGTGCCTTTATTGTGCCATAATGTCTCCTTTTAAACTGTCCTCTTGCTCGTCTTTAGGATGCTACCTTCTTCACCTTTCCTGTTCCTTTCACTAAACTGCTCACTCTTGTTCTCCCTGCTCTCACTTCCTGTTCTGTTTAGTCAGCATGTGTCAAAGAAACTCCCCCCAAAACTATCATTTTTTGATATGATTGATATATTTAACATGTTATTTATCAACTTATTTTATGCACTGAATCAATGAATTATTAAACAAATACCACACTGTAGAAAATCAAATTATTAATGCACTAAGCCAGCGGTCCCCAACCCCCGGGCCTCGGACCGGTACCGGTCCGTGAGTCGTTTGGTACCGGGCCGCGAGAGTTGAGGCTCGGGTGTGAAATGTATGGTTTTCGGGGTTTTTAGCGTTATTTTGTTATCGTTTTTATTGTTAACTCGGTTTTCCTGGGTCTTTTCACATGTGTTATGAATAAATCTTCTTTTTTTCGGTACCAGTACTAGTTTTATTTTGTTGTATTTATCCGCAACACCTTAAAGGCCGGTCCGGGAAAATATTGTGGCGCAAAAAAGGTCGGGGACCGCTGCACGAAGCAATTTCCTGCCACAACAGCTAAATGGTCCTCAAAGAAAATACTGAATGCCTGCACAGTACAGGCCAGTATTTAATGCAGCCACAGATCTACATCAGTCAGCATTCTGCTCTTTCCACCTCAGTCATGTCACTTTCTCATGTGAGTGACTTCTTCAGTCTCAGCTGGCTGCAGGTTTCCACAATCTCATAAACAGTACATTTGCACAATGACTGACACAAACAATGTGCTGTGAGGTCAGTTTCATGACCTTTAATATGCAAATTGTCATGACCATTGATCAATGGCCATTCGCAGAGAGTTGGGAAATGGCTGCAATCACAGCGTTGTAAGATGGTAAAAGATGCACCGTTAGGCTATCTGGCTAAGTGGATGGGACAACACAGAAGAGCTAACTCATCAGGCAGTTTATTTATGCCTACAGGCATGATGAAGACATGCTGGACAGGGAGGAGCGCTGGTTTGAGTGCAGAGTCAAAGAGGCCATTTACGTGAAAAGGGAAAGACCATCTCTGAATCGAGGAGGGGGCCTAAGGGAATCATAATGGGCATGGTTTTTTGTCTGACTGGTATTCTTGGTCTTCTTGAAGCTTTGTTTGATTTCATGAGGCTGTCTTGAACATGTCTACATGCCTAAATGCTTTGTATTGCGGACTCACAATTGGTTAATTTGATATTTGCATTATTGAGCAGTTGAACAGGTATACCTAATAAAGTGGCTGCTGAATGTATGTAATATGACTTTGCTGGACCATACAGTAGTCGGTGCTATGCTGTCAGGTTGTATATATTTTCTTTGTCTTGTTTCTGATCTGTATGTTTTCATGAGTATTATTTTGCTTTTCTCCATTTCAGCAATTTTCCACATAAATCCGTCACATGTAATTTTTCTGTCTGGATCCTTTTTACAGAGTTTTGCAGAAATCTTTGCAAAATCAGTAAGATTTTGTAAAGGTAAAGTAAAAAACAATTTAATGTCCAAGTCTTAAAAAGGTGGTGAAAGATTGTTACTCATCAATCACAGAGTTGAAGTGATTGACTGACTGACTGGCACATTTGACAAATGTGAAAAACGTTTTGATTATTGTCCTGTCTTTAGTACAGGTGAGTCTGTGTCATAAAACTATTTTGAGAACTACATGAAGTGCAGTGAGAATAACAATCCTGCTGTGAACATCGTGCCTAATTGATTGAGACAACCTGTAAAGCCAGGGCGTGAATTACAGCGGATCCTGGGATGACATTAGCACTCTTCATTCTCATACCTGAGAAAAGGTTTGCAGTTTTTCTCAGTTGCTTTGGTGCAATTCTCACATCTGTAGCCGCTTTCTCAAAACAATGATCATTAGTGGGAAAGAGTGATGAGAAGAATGTTCCAGCTCTGAGATTTCCACCAAAGTCACTAAAAAACAACAAAACAAACTGTGTTGCAAATATGAAATTTTGTCTTACTGGTGCAACTGTATTACAGTAACATAAAAGACAGTTATCCTGCTTAACATACTTGAAAAGGCACACATAGAGACCTCTGTATAAGCAGTTACTAATGAGATTCCCCCTAGTGTATATCCCAGTTTAGAAAAACTTAAGCAAAAGCGGAAGTTGTCTTTCTGTTCACAGAATAACATTTATGCGTTCAATTTCATTAGAAAAAGAAAAAAAGAATATAAGTATTCTTTTAATATTTCTTGTGACGAGTGGCGGGTGTTGTTATGCTAAAAACATTTTCCAGTCCAACAACAGAAATGAATGAAAAACGGAGAATGAATACCATGACGTGACGTTTCAGTCACCGTCATGCCTAACCTGTTTGGATTGTGGGATGAGCATTCATTTAGTGGAGCAGCCAGCCAAAGTGCAGCATCCTGTAGTGACACAGAGACAAGAGACAACGTTACACAATGCCACAGGTAAGAAATTCAAATGGAATTTTAATGAAGTTCAGATGACTCAGAACAACTTTTACTCAAAATGCCATTCATATTGTTTTAGTCAAAATAGCCTACCTATCTGGAATTTGTTCCAAAATATTATTTGGCAGAATTATAAAATATTTTTTTAAAAATCAAGTTTTGGCAGTTAATTTGGTCATTTTGTGCTGAAGAATGAGGCTCTGTCCAGCTCTCAGTCTCCGCAAACCTCACAGTAAACTGTTATCTTTAGAACAGCTTTCTAGTATTTTCTATATCACCATGTTGCTGCAAGGCTTTTCAAATGTCAGTTTTTGTGCTTGCTTTGTAAACTGCAAACTTTATGCAACTCACCTTGAGTCACATAGTCAAGAAAAACATCGTCTTCACTGCTTAATACCAAGCATACGTAGGGAGGGGTCATTACAGTGTGAGCATGTAAATGTCTTAAATATGTTGCTTGTTTGTGCTTGTTTTTCATGTCTTTTTTTGGTGATTTCTTCTGAAACTTTATTTAGATGTTACATTTACGTTACATTGACATACATATATTCATATATACAAGCATCGTGCACTTGATTACGCTGAAGATGATTGGAGTCAATAATAAAGGAGTTATTAAGTAATAATGTAGTCAGAACAAATCATTGGAATGCCTATTGCATACAACTGCTTCCCATATTTACTGTATGGGTACCATCATTGCCAACATTATATTCCCTTAGAAATGCTTGTATGTTTGAATGCATCTTTAGTATGTCTTCAGTTTTGTTACTTTCTTAGTCAAAGGCTGACTTTGGAACAATGCCACTGATAGATAAACTGATAAACAGCCATTATCAAATTTTACTTGGAGCAAAAGTGAAACCAGTCAACAATCGGTGTGTCAGCTGCAGAGATGTCATCAGCCTTGTTTAGCGGACCTGAGATCTTGAGACAAATTCCACTGTAAAAATGTATAGATCACAAGATTTGACTCAACATTGTAATGTGAACATGCACTTATGGTCTCTAAGAATAGAGGGGGGGGGGGGGGGGGGCAGTGAAACTGCAGATGCATTTTTTGATAAACTTACATAACTCTTTTTGTAACATAGTGGCACCACCTTCAATTATGTTCCTTCTTTTCTACAGCCAAAGCATCCCCTTCCCCTGCCAAGGAAACAAATCTCACCTCCAATCAGTCTTGATGAGCCAGAAAAAAGTGCTCCCCTGTCTCCCACGAAATCTGAAGAGGTTTGGGTTCAGTCGCCTACACTCTCAGAAGTTTAAGCAGTGGCTATATATAAACATATATGGTTTAATTCTAATAGTTTTTAATTATTTGGTGATTTTTTTCTCTATTTTAAACTCAGGACATCTGCTCGAGTCCACCACCAGTGTCACCAAAGAAGTGGACTGTTAAAAAGAGTCCAGAAGGAAATGGAGTTTTTGTGGAAAAAATAAAGGTACCGCTGGTCTATATCTAATGTTTTTTTTTCTGTCCACATCTACTCACACAATGAATGCTTTTAATGTGTCACAGAAATGTAGTTTATCTGAAAGCAGTTGAATTGCAGCAGTACAAAGGTCAGACATGTGCATCCAAAGAATCTGAAACTGGTGTGTCTGATCAAACTCTCTGTCATGTGAGATAACATATAAGTATGTGCACAGTTCAAACAGGATTACCATGTTCAAGGTTGATCTAATGAACATGGATTGTTTCTCTTTTTCTAAGATGCTGGATCAGTGTTTTAAGGATAAAGGTGAACTCCCTCTACTGCCTCCTAAACCCCATCGACTGCAGCTTGATGATGAAAATGAAGCCCTGGTAATTACTTAAAATAAACACAGCATTAAATTGATATCAAGTGATTGTTTTGTCATGTTGTAGTCACTTTAAATCATCTTTCTTTAATTAGGATGCTGAGAGTCTGTCAAACTTCTTTGAAGAGTCAACACGTGAGTAAAAAAATCCAGCTTGAAAAGATTTCAATAGGATGTTGTTTTTTGTGGTATCCTGTTGTTGCTGAACTGTAGTGTCATTTGCTTCTAGCCTGGAAAACTCTGTCCAGTGAGCTCCAACTTGGTAGAGTACCAGAAAAAGTGTAAGTTTTTCCTCCATGCTTTTACATGTGGGAACAGTAGTTATAGTTAAAATGATTGTTTGTTGGCACTAAGTTTGTCTTTGGATTAATTTCATCTTCAATTCAATGCAGCTTAATTCAATTCAGTGACATGCAGACACACCACACAAATGTGAGCATCTTCCTCTCTTCAGACATCGTTGTACTTCAGTCTTTAACAAAGGGTGGACAGACTGACAGTACTGTCATGAACCTACTCGTGCACTCCTTTGGCTACAGCACTTCTTTTATACCATACAGCTGATTGGCTGATTGCATGTGTTTAAGTTCAGGCCTAACTTTAGTTCCCAGCCATTCACATAGCCTTTTTGCTTAAAGAACATCTTTGTATGCTACACTGGCTCTCGCTGCCCAAAGCTGAGGAGGAAAGCAGTTTTCAAGACCACAAAATTTCACAAAACATTTGGAAGAAAGAAAGAAAAAGAACAATGCAAGTGAAAGTGAAGGCATGCAGAGATGCCGGAAGGGGCTCGTTCTCTCTGACCTTTTTGTTCATGAACATACACAACTAGGGCAGGGCTGGCAACTCCCATATCTCTCATGATAATAATTAAATATGAATGCCTTTTTGTTATGCATTAGTTTCACTTTCTTAAATTAATTAAACAAGTTAAACAGGAATAAGTTCCATAAACATGGAAGGGCACAAAAGAACATTTTATTTTATTTGACATTGGGGACTAAGGCAAATAAAACAGTTTTTTGTGTGTGTGTTTTTATTTTTACTAAATGAGATTCATTAGAATGATGTGGCTAAAGACATCTGAAGTTAGTTGTTGATTTGAGCTGTTTGGAGGAGTCTTTCCTGTACTTTCATTACATGTCTCCTGCTTCAAATGATTAACGACACGCAGATTCACACTGATTTCAAATAGTGTCCTGAGTAAAAATAAATAAATAAATAGTGTCCTGAGTGCTGCTTTCCATCTGGTCCAAATACTTCTGTAGAGAAAAGAACCGAAACAAAAGCAGACTTTTAATACAAAACAACTCTTAATAGTTTGAAACACATAATTAAGAAAAGATATACTCACAGCAGGCAGTCATGACACACGTGTTTCACCAAATAATCTACCACAAACTAAATTAAAGAAGCAGCTCGTGAAGCAAATGAAGACTTACACTGTAAATTAAAGTGCAGTTTTCCAGTTATCCGTGATAAATGCAGTGCTTTTCCTAATTTAGGAAAAGTCAGAGAATCACCAAAGTTATTACAGTCTGTTATCATGAATAAGTGTGTTTAAAATGCAATTGGTTTTGTTGATATTAAAGGTGAATTAATAAAGTTTTTATAACACATTCTAGGGTCATAGAAGTTAAAGCCGAACATCTTCATAAAGCTTTCAATTCTTACATCTCGACGACATCTGGGTGTCAAGGCGGGCTGAAAGAAAAAATAGACGAGCTTGGCTCCATCGCTGACAACTTGGATAAGGTGGTGTGGATATATTTATGGATATATGTACATCTGTGTCCATAGGTTCCCTTTTTAATCATTTTCTTTTTCAGGTTTCAAAGGGGACAAAAATCGCTGGCATCACAGGAGGCGCTACAACTGTAGCAGGAGGTGTGGCAGCAGCTGCTGGGGTGATCCTGTCCCCGTTCACGCTGGGAGCCTCGCTGGCACTAACTGCTGTCGGGGTCGGCGTGGCTGCAGCCGGCGGTGTTACTGGTGCATCAGCAGCCATCGCAAATAAGGTGATGGTCTTTAAGGCACTGGGTTAAAACATCTTTGTTCATGGTTTTTGTAGGTTGATAGGTTTTCCTAAATTTTTAAGAGAAAATACATTTTTCAAATCTATTCTGACTCACTTTTGTTTTTGTTTTTTTGTTAATTTGAAGTTCCAGGACTTCAATCTAAAATGCTGAATGTCTTCTTTTACAATATAAAGTCTCTCAAGATCAAAAGCCCTGTTTTCATGTTATCACAATTTTTAAAAAGGGTACTAACTGGAAACTACCCACACTAGTTATCTGAATTTCTGGTATTGAACTGATTGTGAAGCATGTTTTTCCAGGTGAACTGCAACCAGGACCAGAAGAAAATTGAAAAGGTCTTTACCGACTACGAGTCCCTCAGTAAGGGCATTCAGGAGAAACTTGCTTATGTCATTGAGGGCATAGAGCAGCTGAGGCAGCATGGTGTCATCATGCTCGAGAGGACCAAGGTGAAGTCAGAGAGGGCCTCCAAGTTGTTGGAGTTCTTTGGTCTAGGAGGGCCATGTGCCAAGGTCTTGGAGGCAAACTCCAAGCCATCTGGGATGATAGAAGGCTTCGCCCTCGGCATGGATATGTACTTCACCAAAGGAAAAGATGGAACCAAGGTGAAGAAGGGCTTTGAGTCAAAGTTGGCAAAGAAACTCCGCTCCTTGGCGGTGGATCTCCAGGAACGACTGGATGAGTTCATCAAAATCAAAGAACTGTTTGAAAAGTATTGTTAGGAGGGTATTTTTCTCCACTTGAATATCTTTTGTTTTGGGGTTGTCTTTTAATGTTAATTTTCAGCTGTTATTAAAGTTTATTGATCAATATAGATATTACCTCTTTGGCAACAGGTTTGAAAACAGAACAAAACTTTTAGTGCAACTTTAGGAATTGTAACTTCAAGCAGTTTCTTTTAAATGGCATGTGGTTATTAATGCTGTATAAAACTGAGATTGTGTTAACCTCCCTTACTTTAGCCAATTTTTCCTGTTAAGATTATTTCTACAACTAATCTAATCAGATTTTGTCGATTCACACCTTAAGCTAGGTGTTAAACAGAATGCCATGACATTTTTAAAAATGACTTCTAAATAAACTACTTAAAGACCGACACTATCCACCAGGGGGCAGTGTAATTCTTTTTTCTGTTTTTTATTTCACCTGATACTGAGTACAGTTTTAAAATACATAGACTTTTGTCATTCCTAGCTTGACTTTATATGTCATGAGTGGTTGTTAACCGTAAGCTTAAAATGAAACATTTTAAATGTTACTTCTCCATAAACCTACTCAGGCCCCAGACCTGACTGTGTGTCATACAAACCATATGACAATTACAGAATGCAGTCAAACTTTTTCTCAGTGTTTATTCAAATAGTTCTGCCTATCATTCAACCTATTTATGCTATAAACCTTTTTACATTTTCACACTATCATAAGGTGTGGACACCTTGGGTTGTGAAAAAAAATTTGAATGACCTAAAAAAAAAAAATTAGGGTTTGGGTCCAAATTAATGTGTGGCTTCAAGTGTGGTCTTCTGCTGCTGTAGCCGAACTGCTTCAAGGTAAGATTTGTTGTGCTCTTCTGCATGGTTTGTTTATAATCGCTGGTTATTTGTGTTACTGTTGCTTTCCTATCAGCTCTGGTGATTCTTCTCTGGTCTCTGACATCAACAAGGCATTTTCACCCTGAGAACTGCTGGTCTCTGGATATTTCTCTTTTTTTGGACCAGTAGTTTTTGACACACTCAGACCAAAAACCATGCCTATTATACCTTACTTCTTGATGCTCTGTTTGAACTTCATGAGGCTGTCTTGGACATGTCTATATGCCTGAATGATTTGAATTACTGACTCATGATTGGTTAATTTGGTATTTGCATTATTGAGCAGCTGAACAGGTATACCTAATAAAGTGGCTGCTGAATGTATGTAGTGTGACTTACAGTAGTTGGTGCTATGCTCTCAGGTTGTATATATTTTCTTTGTCTGTTTTCTGATCTGTATGTTTTCACGAGTATTATTTTGCTTTTCTCCATTTCAGCAATTTTTCACATAAATCCATCACATGTAATTTTTCTGTCTGGATCCTTTTTACTCTGCATTATTCCTGCATTTTTTGCAGAAACCTTTGCAAAGTCAGTAAGGTTTTGATAAAAGTAAAAAACAATTTCATGTCTAAGTCTTTAAAAGGTGGTGAAAGAAAATTGTTATTTATTCATCACAGTATTCCTAAAGTGTTCCTTTAAATGATTTCCTTTAATATTTCTTGCGACAAGTGGCAGGTGTTGTTATCCTAAAAACAACATTTTCCAGTCCAACAACAGAATGAATGAAAAAAGGTGAATGGATACCATGCCGTGACGTTTCAGTCACAGTCATGCAATCTGTTTGGTTTGTGTGATGAGCATTCATTTAGTGGATCAACCAGCCAAAGTGCAGCATCCTGTAGTTACACAGAGACAGCAGGCACTGTTACACAATGCCACAGGTAAGACATTTAAATAGAATTTTATTTAAGTTCAGACGACAACAACTTTTACTCAAACTGCCATGCATATTGTTTTGGTCAAAATATCCTACCTATCTGGAATTTGTTCCAACATATTTCAAAAGAACTGCAAAGGTTTTGTTGCCAGAATCATTAAAAAATTTGAATTAGATTAGATTTGCACACAAAGCAAAAGTGAAATCAGTCCACAATGGGCGTGTTAGCTGCAGAGATGTAAGCAGCCTTGTTTGGCGGGCTTGACCAGGTAGATTAACAGTTTGGTTGTCTGGAATTTCAGCTCTGTAAGCTGACTCTGAATTGAAATATAATGTGTTCAGATTTGTAGTTCCTTAGAAATCTTGAGGCAAATTCCACTGTAAAAATGTATAGATCACTAGATTTGACTCAATGTTGTATCATGAACATGCCTCATGGTCTCTAAAAGTAGGTTCAGGGAGGGGGCCATTGAAATTGTAGACCACAGTTCTACTTTGATAAACTTATTCTGTGTTACATAACTATCTTTGTCACATTGTGGCAGCACCTTCAATTATGCTCCCTCTTTTCTCCAGCCAAAGCTTCCGACTCCCTCGCCACGTCCGACTCCCCTGCCAAGAAAACAAATCTTCCTTCAAATGAGTTCTAAGACTGATGAGCCAGAAAAAAGTGCTCCCCTGTCTCCCACGAAATCTGGAGAGGTTTGGGTTCAGTCGCCTACACTCTCAGAAGTTTAAGCAGTGGCTATATATAAACATATATGGTTGCATTCTATTGTTTTTAATTATTTGGTGAATTTTTTCTCTATTATAAACTCAGGACATCTGCTCGAGTCCACCACCAGTGGCACCAAAGAAGTGGACTGTTAGAAAGAGTTCAACAGGAAATGAAGTTTTTGTGGAAAAAATAAAGGTACCGCTGGTCTATATCTAATGTTTTTTTTCTGTCCACATCTACTCACACAATGAATGCTTTTAATGTGTCACAGAAATGTAGTTTATCTGAAAGCAGTTGAATTGCAGCAGTACAAAGGTCAGACATGTGCATCCAAAGAATCTGAAACTGGTGTGTCTGATCAAACTCTCTGTCATGTGAGATAACATATGAAGTATGTGCACAGTTCAAACAGGATTACCATGTTCAAGGTTGATCTAATAAACATGGATTGTTTCTCTTTTTTTAAGATGCTGGATCAGTGTTTTAAGGATAAAGATGAACCCCCTCCGCTGCCTCCTAAACCCCATCGACTGCAGCTTGATGATGAAAATGAAGCCCTGGTAATTACTTAAAATAAACACAGCATTAAATTGATATCAAGTGATTGTTTTGTCATGTTGTAGTCACTTTAAATCATCTTTCTTTAATTAGGATGCTGAGAGTCTGTCAAACTCCTACAAAGAGTCAACACGTGAGTAAAAATATCCAGCTTGAAAAGATTTCAATAGGATGTTGTTTTTTGTGGTATCCTGTTGTTGCTGAACTGTAGTGTCATTTGCTTCTAGCCTGGAAAACTCTGTCCAGTGAGCTCCAACTTAGAGGAGTGCCAGAAAAAGTGTAAGTTTTTCCTCCATGCTTTTACATGTGGGAACAGTAGTTATAGTTAAAATGATTGTTTGTTGGCACTAAGTTTGTCTTTGGATTAATTTCATCTTCACTTCAATGCAGCTTAATTCAATTCCATGATAAGCAGACACACCACACAAATGTGAGCATCTTCCTCTCTTCAGACATCGTTGTACTTCAGTCTTTAACAAAGGGTGGACAGACTGACAGTACTGTCATGAACCTACTCGTGCACTCCTTTGGCTACAGCACTTCTTTTATACCATACAGCTGATTGGCTGATTGCATGTGTTTAAGTTCAGGCCTAACTTTAGTTCCCAGCCATTCACATAGCCTTTTTTCATAAAGAATGTCTTTAAGAAAAAAGGCTGTGCTCGCAACTCTCATACCTCTAATCTAGTTACATATGAATACATTATTGTTAAGCACTAGTTTCACTTTCTAAAAGTAAGTTAAACAAGCTAAACAGGAATAAGTTCCATAAACATGGACAAAGAACATTTTATTTTCCTTAGCAACCAAACATTAGATGTTCAGAGTTGTTTTTTTTTTAAGTATTTATTTTTACTAAATGAGATTCATCAGAATAGTGCGGCTAAACACATCTGAGGTTAGTTGTCGATTTGAGCTGTTTGGAGGAGTCTTTCCTGTACTTTCATTACATGCCTCCTGCTTCAAATGATTAACGACACGCAGATTTACACTGATTTTTTTTTAGACATTGTCAAATAGTGTCCTGAGTGCTGCTTTCCATCTGGTCCAAATACTTCTGTAGAGAAAAGAACCAAAACAAAAGCAGACTTTTAATACAAAACAACTCTTAATAGTATGAAACACGTAAAACTAAGTGCTTAAGAAAAGATATACTTACAGCAGGCAGTCATGACACACGTGTTTCACCAAATAATCTGCCATGAACAAAAGAAGCAGCTCGTGAAGCAAATGAAGACTTACACTGTAAATTAAAGTGCAGTTTTCCAGTTATCCGTGATAAATGCAGTGCTTTTCCTGCTTTAGGAAAAGTCAGAGAATCACCAAAGTTATTACAGTCTGTTATCTGCGGATCATGAATAAGTGTGTTTAAAATGCAAATGGTTTTGTTGATATTAAAGGTGAATTAATAAAGTTTTTATAACACATTCTAGGGTCATAGAAGTTAAAGCCGAACATCTTCATAAAGCTTTCAATTCTTACATCTCGACGACATCTGGGTGTCAAGGCGGGCTGAAAGAAAAAATAGACGAGCTTGGCTCCATCGCTGACAACTTGGATAAGGTGGTGTGGATATATTTATGGATATATGTACATCTGTGTCCATAGGTTCCCTTTTTAATCATTTTCTTTTTCAGGTTTCAAAGGGGACAAAAATCGCTGGCATCACAGGAGGCGCTACAACTGTAGCAGGAGGTGTGGCAGCAGCTGCTGGGGTGATCCTGTCCCCGTTCACGCTGGGAGCCTCGCTGGCACTAACTGCTGTCGGGGTCGGCGTGGCTGCAGCCGGCGGTGTTACTGGTGCATCAGCAGCCATCGCAAATAAGGTGACGGTCTTTAAGGCACTGGCTTGATTAAATTCTGCTGTTAAAAACAATCACAGCTTTTCTTTATCACTTTCACACTCCAGTGATGCATCTGAGTTTTTGGGCTTCAGTGTCTTGGCCGAGAACACTTCTCCCCACTGTCTAAGTGTTTGCTGTCATAGGGGACCGTTGGAGGTCCAGGACTTCAATCTAAAATGCTGAATGTCTTCTTTTACAATATAAAGTCTCTCAAGATCAAAAGCCCTGTTTTTATGTTATCACAATAAATAAAGGGTACTAACTGGAAACTACCCACACTAGTAATCTGAATTTCTGGTATTGAACTGATTGTGAAGCATGTTTTTCCAGGTGAAATGCAACCAGGACCAGAAGAAAATTGAGAAGATCTTTACCAACTACGAGTCCCTCAGTAAGTGCATTCAGGAGAAATTGTTTTATGTTAATGAGGGCATAGAGCAGCTGAGGCAGCATGGTGTGTTCACGCTTGAGAACACAAAGGTGAAGTCAGAGAGAGCCTCCAAGGTGCTGGAGTTCTGTGGTCAAGGAGGTGCATGTGCCACGGCCTTGGAGGCAAACTCTAAGGCATCTGGGATGATAGAAGGCTTCGCCCTCGGCATGGATATGTACTTCACCAAAGGAAAAGATGGAACCAAGGTGAAGAAGGGCTTTGAGTCAAAGTTGGCAAAGAAACTCCGCTCCTTGATGATGGATCTCCAGAAAGGACTGGATGAGTTCATCAAAATCAAAGAACTGTTTGAAAAGTATTGTTAGGAGGGTATTTTTCTCCACTTGAATATCTTTTGTTTTGGGGTTGTCTTTTAATGTTAATTTTCAGTTTTTACAAACGTTTATTGATCGGTGTATATATATTACTTATTTGGCAACAGGTTTGAAAACAGAACAAAGCTTTTGATGCAACTTTAGGAATTGTAACTTCCAGCAGTTTCTTTTAAATGGCATGTGGTTATTAATGCTGTATAAAACTGAGATTGTGTTAACCTCCCTTACTTTAGCTGTTTTTTCTTTCAAGATAATCTAACAGCTTAAGCTACGTGTTAAACTGAATCCAATGACATTTTTAAAATAAGACTAATAAATAAAGACTGACGCCATCCACCAGGGGCAGTGTAGTCCTTCTTTTAAAACATTTCAGCTGATGCTGAGTACACATTTTGAAAATACGTAAACTTTTGACATTCCTAGCTTGACTTTATATGTGGTATAGTTTTACGTATAACATTTAAAAACAATTTACACACAAATGTGAGTGGTTGTTAACTGAAAGCTTAAAATGAAACATTTTGAATGTTCTCCATAAACCTACTCAGGTACCAGACCGGACTGTGGGTCATACAGACCGTATTACAATTACAGAAATGTAGTCAAACTATATCTCAGTGAGATTAAAACGACTACAAAAAACATAGCAAGAGACACTGGTTTTGGAGAAGCACAAACCAGACCCAGGTGTACTTTCAGAGTCACTGTCCTGCAGCTTGAATCTTTCAGTACTGTCTGCAGAACAAGTTTGATGTTTCCACCCCTATTTCAACTTTGGATGGAGTTTTGTTTTTGTTTTTTTTAATCTATGTTTGCTTTATTGTCATTACTTGCTTATTACACTATGACTGGCTCTAACAAGTGTATCTACAAACAATGCTGAAGATTTCATTCAGATGCCAATTTTGGGTTTTAGGGGGCTGCTCTAATATTTGGCTTCAACACCATCTTTATCTTCGGTTTGAAAAAAGGAACAGTGCACTTGAGTGACAATCAGCCTTTTATTTACCTCGCTGACTACTTTGACAGTCATTAAATGACTTCCCCATCTAAAATAATATCTTCCCTTTACAAAACCATCCCAACCACATGAAACCTTCATGTAGGGTGAAAAAAATAATTATGATGAAATGTATGAAGTGAGACTCCTCGCTCTGCAGTCTGCACAGTCTTGTTCAGTCCAAATAATAGTTACCAGGCTTGTTTGACCAGAGGCTGCTCAAAATGACAAGGGTGTGACCCTACATGTGTTAGACATAAGCAGTGAATCATGTCCGTCTGTATGTGAATAAAATATAAAATGGGACACGTTGTGATCTAAATTAACTGTCGGCCAGTTAAAACAATAGACATCTTCGCTCCAGTACAATGAATATTATTGCAAAAATGCGATTTGGATGGGTTTTTTTTACAAACAGTAAAACAGCTAAAGGCCCATAAAATACTCAATACTCAATGTTTACATCCTGAATTTGACCTATATTTTACGTCACAGCAGCCTGTGGATCTACTTTGTCCGTTGTAAAAGCTATGATTCATCCAACCAGTTATAAACATGAGTCAGGCGGAGGGATCGCACTCACAAAAAAGGCTCGTTTGTTTAACTTAACCAGCATAGTCGAGTGGCCACGCTTTTGTTGACGTTATAAATACTGTTGTGAAGACCTCCCACTCGCGCTGCTGGTTTCACAGTGAACAAACGCCCTCGCGCTTGGTGCGGAGTGATATACGCAGTAGTACTTCGTTCCTATATAATCCCCACGCGACGGCTCTACCTGCTCTTCGTTCCTACAGCTCCTAAAGTAAACACACTTTGCGCATAGTAGCTTTAGCGGGCCAAAATGGCAGTGTAGAGGCGTGCGGCAGCTAATCTTGCAGCGGCAACAAACCGGCAGTGCAACGGCTAAGTGCACTGGCTTTTTCTGGCAAAATGGCGTAAGTAATTTTTTTTTATGTTTGCAGTCTTCTAAAGAGAAAAAAAATATAGCCACTTCCTGTAGTAACTAACCTGTCAACTAGAATGTGTTACTGGCTATTAAACTTGTTGATCAAGGCTATTTGTTTTTGTAAAAAAAAAAAAAAAAACTTTAAGTGTGTTGATTCCTAGTTCCTTGTTTGGAGCTAAGGTATCAAATTACAGTATACCAGCTGAAGTAGACCGAGCCGGCCCCTTACGTTGTGTTGTGAATCATGCTAACGAGCCGTCGTTTGGGCACGGGAAACATTTCAGACGTCTCATTTGAAGTTGTAATTTTTTTCCATGGCTGCGACACTGTTGTCAGTGTGATACTATAAACATTTTTAGTGTTTTGTATACGTTTCATATTGGCAACGTGGCGTCCAAAATGGCGCGCGCTGTGCTCGTTCCCCGCCTCGCGCAGATGGCTCTGTTGTGAAAATGGCGGTTTGCCCTCCCACATCTCCGCCGTGACTCATAGGCGTGGGTGGAGTTACCAGCCAATGCATGACCAAATTAGGCAAAGTTATCCCCCGGTGTAGGGCGGAGTTTCCCACCAATACAGCTTTGACGCTTAAGGGGAACGGATTAGCCAAAATTAGATACAACCCCCCCCCCCCCCCCCCCCCGCCCATAACGGGGATGTCAACTCCTCTAATGACCCTAGTACAGGGGTGTCAAACTCAAATTCACAGTGGGCCAAATTCAAAACTGGAACAAGGTCGCGGGCTAACATTAATATTTATTGGAAAAAAAATCTTCCTCCAGATTTAAGAATGAATCTCTTCTTATGGACTCAAACAAGTTTTGCTGAAAAACTGAATATGGAACAAGCAAAGCTTAATACTAAACAATATATATATATATTAGCTGTATAATACCAGTAGGCCAGCTCTAATAGTAATTTGGTATGGCTTCACGGGCCAAATGTAATTAGGCTGCGGGCCAAATTTAGCCCGCGGCCCAGAGTTTGACACCTATGCCCTAGTACATACCACCAAAGAAGCCTACATTGTCTGCACAATGTTGTCAGTCAACAATATGCTTGTTTCAGGAAGTACACCTGCTCTGGGGAAACTTTGCATTTACAAATAAACTTGGCCCTGCCGAACATTGAATTTTCATAAAGTTTGAATATATCGTTTCACAACTTCCTGCAATAAAATGTCACTTCATTTTAGTTTCCATGAGAATCAAGACTTACATTTGCTTATATTCCTTATTTTTCTCCCATTAACATGATTTCTGTTTTCTCCCCTCCAACCAGGTCTCTCCCGGCAACCACCTTCAGCTTTGCTGCCGCCGACAGCATACCTGGACCTCTCGACTCGCCTTTGTTCTTGTACACCTTTTCACGGCTACCACTGACCAGCAGCAGCCATGACCCTCTCCCAGCTAGCCCTGGAGGACGTGGAGGCCCTGTACTTAGGTGTGTGTTGTGATGATACATATTGCCAGAGCACTAGTACAAACACTGCTGAATGTGCTGCTTTGTTTGCATAACATTTGGTAATAATAATACCATTCCCAACAATTCTAAAGCCAATGAAGTACAGTTCCATATGGTCAGCATGGAATTATCTGTAGATGGGTTAGATGTTTTAGTGAGTTATTGGATGAATGACAGATTGTATGTATTGGATGCCCAAAATTAGAAATTGACGCGCTGGTCTTTTGTTCTCAGGGCCCTCCTTTCTGATGGCTGACCCCATGGGGCCCCTTCTGGACCAAGATGAAGAAGAAGCTCTTTCTCCCTCCTCCCTAGAGGGGAAGGCGCCAGCTTCGCCCTCCCTTTCTTTGTCCACTTATCCATCCTCCTCGTCCCCTTATCAGACTATGTCTTTCTCCCCGCTGTCTTTGTCCTCCCCATCTCCCTCTCCCACCCATTGTTCCTCGTTCCTGGGAACCAAGGCCGGAGCGGACTCGCTGTCCCTCTCTTGGCTGGGTGCCGGCGACCTGCTCGACGCCCATGTTGGAGCAGATGATGGCAAAGGTGAGCGTGCTTTAAAATACATCTTTAATGAGCAGGGGGCAAGTCCTAAATTTTAAAAATTATTTTTCAAAAGGAAATAATTTGACTACTTGTTGAGCTGATTAGAAACCAAATAAAAGAAATGATGGGAGATTACTAATTGGAGTATGTTTAGGACCAAACTACATCTTCCACTCTTATTAGACTGTGAAGTTGGGAGTATTTCTTGTGCTGTGAGTATTTCAGAGGAGAGGCCCGCTGGCAGTTAAGTATTTGAGTTTTGCTTGCAGGCTGAGACCTGACGTTAAGACCGTGGATGAGAAACCTCGATGTTTGTAGGGCAACAAACATTTATTGGTTTGTGAGTGGCGGGTGTGGCTCACAGTTGTGCTGTAATGACCGGCTCAATCTGGTTTTGTTAGACGTCATTGTGAAATGACACATTTAGCCCTTTGTTCTTCCTGACATCAGTTAAAGGTGTAAAAGTCCTTGTTTTATGGATTTAGTCTCACTTGAGTATTTGTGAGACGAGGGAGAGATCAAATTTACGCCTGAGGTCATGTGTTGAATACGGTTGGATCACAACATTTCAAGAAAATTTGATGTATAAAAAATAAACACTGTATGTTTTGTTGATGCTTGCAGCCAGCAGCTCTCATAATATTTTGGGATATTGTATCTTGGGTCAATATTTTAAACAGCAGCTTTCACCGTGTAACCACATCAGTAATTTACATCCGCCCATTGTTTTTTCTGTCATATGCAGTAACGTGACTATAACCCACATAGTGTTGATATTGTCATACGGCTTTTTTATAGGTTGTAAAAAATTGATCCAGTACAATTCACAACCCTGGTATTTAACAAATAAGTAGCTTTATGGAGTATGACATGGAAATGATTCACTGTAAGATTAATGATCCAAATCTCTGAACTGTTTATTGCGAGTATTAATGAATAATATTTGTCAGCAGATGATGCTTTTGCCGGCATGGACTGGATGTCAGAGAAAATCGACCTGAGTGAATTTGACCTGGAGTCTTTCATTGGATCCTGCTCCTCTGATGAGTCTCCCAGCTCCCCTGAAGATCTCCTGGCTTCCCTGGACTCCTCCATGGATTTGGATCTAGATCCCTTTAACACAAACATCCCCGTCCCACACAGCAGCCTTGAGCTGAGTTTGCCTCTGCCCGACATTCCCAGTCCCCCTCTGGAGCTCCCTCTCCCTGTGGCAGCTGAGGCCAAGAAGATGGATGTTGCTCCTGCTCATGAGGTTAAATCTGAACCTCCATCTCCCCCATCTCCAGTCTACACATTGGAGCTGGGAAGCGAAGTAGATGTCCTAGATGCTGACAAGCAGACCACATCCCTCACAATCATCCCAGACCCCAGTGGAAGCGTTCAGTCGACCCCCATTGTTCTCTCCATCCCCACCTCTGGTCACTTTGTGGTGGTTCTCTCAAACAAAGAAGAGCCCTCCCTCGTATCTCTCCCCGATCAAGCTGTTAAAACCTCTCCACCAAGCGAATGCGACAGTGACTCTGGCTTTGAGTCAGCCATTGGTTCTCCGGTGCGCCTTCCTTCTCCTCTTCCTACCCCGCCCCCTGCAGCTGGTTCCTCTAGGACCAAACCCTACTCCAAATCTGAAGCTTCCACCTCTCCCAAGACCTCAAAGGTCAAATCAGTGTCTGGTGCTCCCAGAGGAGTGGAGAAGAAGCTCAAGAAAATGGAACAGAACAAGACAGCAGCCACACGTTATCGGCAGAAGAAAAGGGTTGAACAGGAGGAGCTGCACAAAGAGTGCGAAGAGCTGGAGAAGAAGAACCACGAGCTGGCGGAAAAAGCAGAGTCCATCAGCCGAGAGATCCAGTACCTCAAGGACCTGATGGAAGAGGTTCGAAAGCACCGCCGTGTAAAGACCAACTCAGTGGCTTAAAAAGAAAGTAGTGAGAGAGTGGTGTTCCTGCTTCAGTGATCACATGCTTAAAGGGAATCCAAACTAGTAATTGAAGAAAATTGTAAAAGAGCTGCGCGTGAAACCTGCCACTTGGTGGAAAAGAATGAATAGCCAGATAAAAAGTCAAACTCGTATAGAAGTTATAGTAGTGTAGATTAGGGGGCTGGGAGTTTGTGAGGTGAAGCATCTGTACATGCTTGTCTCTCAGTCCCCTGTCTTATTCCTGGTACAAAAAACAGGGTGTAAGTTTGTCTTTGTAGACTAGGCATGCAAAGCACGAGTCACCGTAGCTCCTGGTATTGTTGTAGACCTGTAACTCATTGACTGAGATCCCCTTGCTCCAGCACCACTTCATCACCAGACGTCGACTGGGCTTAAATACATTTAGTCAGAAAAATTAAACACCACTTCTACCCCGTTCCTACTACCTTCTAACCCCATGCAACCCTATTTTGACCTTCTTCTTAACATCTTGACTTCCAGTAAGGGGCCTCAGCCTACTTATGAATCCGTGATATTACACTCGACTCTTATGTATATATTTTCTCATTTGCTTGCAGATTGTGGGTATTTTCCCCCTTTTTTTTTTTTTTTTTTTTTTTTTTTTAATTATTATTTAATGCTGGATAAAATCTTATCACATCTTTGGTAGCTCTGTCTCCTAGCACTGGTGTTTGGCTTGTAAAAAATGCTTTGCTGGTCTTTTTTTCTATTAAATATCTATCAGTACTCCAGTGATGATCTGTGTCTTTTTTTTTTTAATTTTATTTAGAGTACATTTGATAGTTAAGTCTGTCAGGCTTTTCTGGAAAATTGATACGACAGACTGTAAAACACACATTGGGTAGATAAAAACGAGATTTTTAAGATGAACCAGTTTCAGTGACAAAAATAAAATCTTAACACAGATCCTTTCAGCATTTTTATAAACATAAATATATCAGTCATTTGCAGAAGGCAATGAGAAGATGAAAAATTAGTCGTGTAAGGATCGATTACTAAGCCAGAGACTAGGACTTGAACTTATAACTCAAGGTTATGAAAGTGAATGTTGTTATTAATAAAAATGGTGCCTTGTATTGGGAAAAGTTGTGCACAAATATATATTTAGAAATTTTCCTTTCCGGTTACATTTGTACCTTACCTGGTTTGTATTGCCTTGTCACAGACCAGGGCCCTATTTCAGGAAGCCGGTTTAGAAAACTCTAAAAATGATACACGGGGTTGAGTAACCCCGAACTGTCCAACTCGGAATATTCGGTTTCAGAAAGGCTGTTAACAATTAGTTCAATCAACGCAGAGTTGCTGTAACCCCAAATTAAGCGCGCGCACGAGGATACATAAAGCCCTGATTAGTGGAGCACAGATTAAGCGAGTCACCATGGAGACGGAGGGAAAGAAGGCGCGGTCAATGTATTTTACAGCGCTTGAGGCCGAAATTCTGATGGCAGCATATGCCGATAACATGCAAATTTTGCAGAAAAAAAGTAACACAGCCTCAGCTGCAAAAGAAAGGGAGCATGCATAAATGGCCTGTATTTATATAGCGCCTTACTAGTCCCTAAGGACCCCAAAGCGCTTTACATATCCAGTCATCCACCCATTCACACACACATTCACACACACCGTGGGAATAAATGTAAAATTTAAGTAGTAGTTCAAATATCACCACATCATGAATTAAGTTTTGTTCATCCTGATACCTGCAATTTTGTGGCATCCCTCTTTGATAAATCTTGTGGGTCTGTGACCGGGGAACACCACAAACGAGTACAGGAGACGTTTCAGTGCAACAGTAACATTCCTGACTGCCCGACAGACGGTAGCCTTGGAAACGTGCTCAGCGTCACCAATATTATACAGAAAGCTCCCGTTTGCAAAAAAACCGAAGTGCAATACAAATAATATGTACAGAACTGAGAGGATGTCCGCGATGTGTCACATGAGCAATATTAGTCCTGAGGATGTTATTCAAATGAATTATAGATTGTGCTGAAAAACGGTAACGTTCACACAGGAAATCATCAGGAAATGATCAAATGTCCAAATGCGCTCTGATCACTCTCTCCCGGCGGAGAGCTCTGCGGAGAATTTGGGCTTCAACATCTACTGGCTCTTCAAGGAAGAGGCACGCCATGTCTGACACTTCCTACAGTCAGGTTTCCGACAAAGGCGGAGAAGGTCAGGGTTAGTTGAAGTAAACCTGCTAGGGGGCAGGTTAGCTTCACGGAGTGTGTCGTCATAGTAACTCACTCAGAATTAATCTAAACTCGCTTTGTGAAACCGAAAACCCAGAGTTTTCGTTAACTCAGGGTATACTTACTCAGAGTTTGCACTAAACCGGCTTCCTGAAACAGGGCCCAGATCTGCTAATGCCTCAAACCTTTGGAATGAAAACAAATCTCTTTCCACAGAGCTGCGTTACAGTAGTATTTACATATTCTCTGTGTTAATTGGAGTTCCTCTTAATGTTATTGTGTTAAAGAAGTCTGGCTGGTTTACTACTAAGTAGAAATATGTGAAGAAGAGTGAGGGCAACACATTTTATCAGTTGAAGGCCACGATGCATCGTGTTCAACATAAACCCAATGTTTGAGCAGCGGTAAAAATTGCTTTATACAAAGAGTGAGTGTGTGCAACTTTCCCTTGACTTAACCTGCTAAATAAGTTTAATCACAAAAACTGAAACTTGTGTCACCATCTGGAGCTGCAAAAGCAGCTTTTCTATCTGGAAATGAGACAAGAACAGAGAAAGAAACAGATGGGCCAAGGTTGTATGGGAAAGTCCTTGTAAGTGTGAAACGAGACAACACTCCCCAGGCTCGCACAGGGTGTCAGAGTGAGGGGGGGGGGGGGGGGGGGGGTTGCACAGTTTGTTCCAAAAGAGTGTGTGTGTTAGAGGCCACATTTGGAAAGTTTAATTTGCTCATACCTTGTGTGTTAAGCATGAATTAGTATTTTAACTTACAGTTAAGTCGGTGTAAAGTGTGTGTGGTTTAAAGCCAACTCAGTGTGCTGACTTGTGTTGACCAGCTGTGTAAATTTAGTCTTGTCAGTAAAACCCTTCAGGCGCACACACAGACGCACACATGCACACTCCTCCTTAACAGATTCCTCAGTAGCAAGGCCTTGCCCTCCAGCGAAGATAGCGATAAGAAGAGTGGCTACGCTGGAAGGAAAGACAAGAAAAGAGATGAGGAAAAAGGTCTGCTTTGGTATTATGTGGACCCTGCAGTCCTTGTTAAGGATTTGCTCTCTGATGTGTTTAATTGTTACAGTTAGGCTTTTACCTGAAAACTTTCAAAGGGCCTTTATGTCGCTGTTGTAGGCTGTTATAGAGTCATTCTTAAAACATCTATCAGTGCTTCCCACTGAGTCGCTCAGAATCAGCTGCTTTTCTGTCTACAGTAACCTTTGCATATTTAATGAAGTTAGGCAAACCTGTACCATCAGAGTATGAATAGTTTTCTAGTTACATTTTATTTTTATTTATGAGACAAATAATAAACTGAATTCACATTTTTATGCCCAAATTTGAGCCCACACACTGGCATTGGTAAATAAGTGTCACTTATCAAAACATAACAATAATGTGTTTTCCCTGTTCGTTGTGTCTCTTAGCTTAATGGTAAATTTCGAAATGAACGGTGGACAACAATAATTAAATTTTAGCATTAAAATATCATTTCACTTAAAGAGCTTCTGCATGCAGGTGGATTAACTAGTACAGAAACAAAGCAGTGTATTTAAAACTTAAAAACTAGAACCAAATCAATTTGACAACTCAAATCTAAGCATCACAATCCACAACCAAGTTGTTGTTTTTATCACTTGTGGACGTCACATGCACCTCACCTCTCTGCTAACACACATACCCAGTTATATGAAAATAAATTATAATAATATAAAAAATGCCATGTAGAGTTCAAATAAGACTTGTTAGTAAAGTGAAGTAGTTAATAATTTTATTTATCTGATCTTTCTGGTAGGGCTTCACACTGACGGTTAATTTGACTCCTTCTCCTTTGCGCTGGAACAATGCCCGGCAACACCTCACTGAAGAATGAGGCATCGCCACATTCCTACCATGCACATGCTGAAAAGCAGCTTTGATTTAGTATGCAATATGACCCATCTAGTGAGCATTTACACGCAAAATTCGATTCAATTCAATTTTATTTATATAGCGCCAAATCACAACAAAAGTCGCCTCAAGGCGCTTCATAGATACAGAGAAAAACCCAACAATCATATTACCCCCTATGAGCAAGCACTTTGACAGTGGGAAGGAAAAACTCCCTTTTAACAGGAAGAAACTTCCAGCAGAACCAGGCTCAGGGAGGGGCGGGGCCATCTGCTGCGACCGGCTGGGGTGAGAGAAGGAAGACAGGATGAAAGACATGCTGTGGAACAAAGACAGAGATTAAGAACAGATATGATTCAATGCAGAGAGGTCTATTAATACATAGTGAGTGAGAAAGGTGACTGGAAAGGAAAAACTCAATGCATCATGGGAATCCCCCGGCAGCCTACGTCTATTGCAGCATAACTAAGGGAGGATTCAGGGTCACCTGGTCCAGTCCTAACTATATGCTTTAGCAAAAAAGAAAGTTTTAAGCCTAATCTTGAAAGTAGAGATAGTGTCTGTCTCCTGAATCCAAACTGGAAGCTGGTTCCACAGAAGAGGGGCCTGAAAACTGAAGGCTCTCCCTCCCATTCTACTTTTAAATACTCTAGGAACAACAAGTAGGCCTGCAGAGCGAGAGCGAAGTGCTCTAATAGGGTGATATGGTACTACAAGGTCATTAAGATAAGATGGGGCCTGATTATTTAAGACCTTGTATGTGAGGAGCAGGATTTTGAATTCAATTCTGGATTTAACAGGAAGCCAAAACAGGAGAAATATGCTCTCTTTCTAGTCCCTGTCAGGACTCTTGCTGCAGCATTTTGGATTAGCTGAAGGCTTTTCAGCGAGTTTTTTGGACATCCTGATAATAATGAATTACAGTAGTCCAGCCTGGAAGTAATAAATGCATGAACTAGTTTTTCAGCGTCACTCTGAGACAGGATATTTCTAATTTTAGAGATGTTGCGCAAATGGAAGAATGCAGTCTTACATATTTGTTTAATATGTGCATTGAAGGACATGTCCTGGTCAAAAATCACTCCAAGGTTCCTCACAGTGTTACTGGAGGCCAAGGTAACGGATTCAGAGTAAGAATCTGGTTAGATACCATATTTCTAGGCTTTTCAGGGCCGAGTACAATAACCTCAGTTTTATCTGAATTAAGAAGCAGAAAGTTAGCGGCCATCCAGGTCTTTATGTCTTTAAGACATTCCTGCAGTTTAGCTAATTGGTGTGTGTTATCTGGCTTCATGGACAGATAGAGCTGGGTGTCATCTGCATAGCAGTGAAAATTTATGCTATGTCTTCTAATGATGCTGCCTAAGGGAAGCATGTATAGTGTAAACAGAATTGGTCCTAGCACTGAACCCTGTGGAACTCCATAATTAACCTCAGTGTGTGAAGAGGACTCTCCATTTACATGCACGAATTGGAGTCTATTAGATAGATATGATACAAACCACTGCAGCGCAGTACTTGTAATACCTACAGCATGTTCTAATCGCTCTAATAGGATATTATGGTCGACAGTATCGAACACTGCACTAAGAAGAAGATCATTTGTAACCTTCACTAAAGCTGTTTCTGTGCTGTGATGAGCTCTGAAACCTGACTGAAACTCTTCAAATAAACCATTCCTCTGCAGATGATCTGTTAGCTGTTTGACAACTACTCTTTCAAGGATGTTTGATATGAAAGGAAGGTTGGAGATTGGCCTATAATTAGCTAAGACTGCTGGGTCTAGAGATGGCTTTTTAAGTAAAGGTTTAACTACAGCTAGCTTGAAGGCCTGTGGTACATAGCCGATTATTAGAGATAGTTTGATCATATTTAAGATCGAAGAATTAATTAATGGCAGGACTTCTTTGAGCAGTTTTGTAGGAATGGGGTCTAAAAGACACGTTGATGGTTTGGAGGAAGTAATTATTGAAGTTAACTCAGAAAGATCAATTGGAGAAAAAGAGTCTAACTTAACATCAATGGTACTAAGAGTAGCTGTAGATAATATTACATCTGTGGGATGATTATTGGTAATTTTTTCTCTAATGATAAAAATTTTATTTGTGAAGAAGTTCATGAAGTCATTACTAGTTAACGTTAAAGGGATGGTTGGCTCAAAAGAGCTCTGACTTTTTGTCAGCCTGGCTACAGTGCTGAAGAGAAACCTAGGGTTGTTCTTATTTTCTTCAATCAGTGATGAATAGTAAGATGTTCTGGCTTTGCGGAGGGCTTTCTTATAAAGCAGCAAACTATTTCTCCAGCCTAAATGATGATCCTCTAAATTTGTGACACGCCATTTCCTCTCCAGCTTACGAGTCATCTGCTTTAGGGTACGTGTTTGAGAATTATACCACGGAGTCAGGTACTTCTGATTAGAGACCTTAGTTTTCACAGGAGCTACAGTATCCAGAGTCGTACGTAGTGAGGAGGTGAAATTATTAACAAGATAATCGACCTCTGTTGGGGTAGCGTTCAGATAGCTGCTCTGCTCTATGTTGGTACAGGGCATTGAAGATGATAACAGTGGGTGGATTATATTCTTAAACTTAGTTACAGTGCTTTCAGAAAGACATCTACTGTGATAAATAAATACATTTTTTATTTATATAGCACCTTTCAAGACAGAATCACAAAGTGCTACACATAAGATTACAAGTCATAAAAAGATTTAAAAAGAGAAAATTAAACAGGCAAAAAATAAAGTCTACTCTCCACTGCTGTGTAATCAATTATTGTAAATGTAAATGTTATCAGGAAATGATCAGACAGGAGAGGGTTTTCAGGAAACACTGTTAAATGTTCAGTTTCGATGCCATATGTTAAAACAAGATCTAGAGTGTGATTAAAGTGGTGGGTGGGTTCTTTTACATTTTGAGAGAAGCCAATTGAGTCTAATAACAGATTAAATGCCATGTTGAGGCTGTCATTTTTAGCATCTACATGGATGTTAAAATCACCCACAATAATTATTTTATCTGAGCTCAGAACTAAATCAGATAAAAAGTCTGAGAAATCAGACAGAAAGTCTGTGTAAGGCCCAGGTGGACGATAGATGATAACAAGTAAGACTGGTTTCTGAGTTTTACAGCTGGGGTGGACAATGTTAAGCATCAGCATGATTCATTTAAACTAACATAGTCATCCTGCTGCAACCAGGTTTCTGTAAGGCAGAGTAAATCAATTTGTTGATCAATTATTAAGTCATGTACTAACAGAGACTTGGAGGAGAGAGACCTAAGATTTAATAATCCACATTTCACTGTTTTACTCTTTGGTTCAGATGTGGATACTGTATTGTTCT